>NC_043982.1:6550186-6805186 GCF_902150065.1 Myripristis murdjan
TCTGACTAAGTAGCTGCTTGTCATACTGAATATGTTTATCCGTCGACTCCACTGCCTCTGCAGGACGTCCATACACCTTTGCCTACCTGCCTGTGTGATTTATGGTTCTTTCTGTTTGCAGCATCTGTCTTTTTAATTCCATCACACATTTAAATATCAAATTCTTGATTAGTGGTCAGGTAGCCAATGACATAAGTCACCGTTTTCACAGTGGTACCACATTTCTTGAGCGCTGCAATAGCCTAGGTCAGATGGCATGAGTCAAAAAAATTCCCATCAATATGAAGCAATTTACAATATTGACAGCAACATTCACAGTAGTGACAACAAAACAGATGCAATATGAGATGAACTGTCAGACCGCAATCTTTCAAATTTTTGCTCAAAATACTGCTCTTCCCAAAATGCACTGATGGGGATGGGCACACAAAACATGACGGCAGGGTCTGAGGCCTGCTGGCAAAGCCTGGGCTTGTCAGTGAGTGCTGTACCTGCGTCTGGAGCTCCTGGGCCTGCTGGGTCTGGCTCTGAGGCTGCTTGTGGTATTGCTGTGTGCGATTCTGTGTCCTCCACAACTCCACTTAGGTCTCCTACAGTTTAGTCTGCTGCTGAGAGATCCCTTGCTCCTGGAAGTCCAGCTATTGAACCACAAAAGAAGGCAGGGCGGCAAGAGGAGGAGAAAAATCAATCCAGTACACAGAGCCTATCCTGTTTGAGCAGACAGGCTGCTCGCTGCAAGGCTGAAGCTACGATGCACTATGGCTGCCCTTCCTCCTGAGTACATTCTTGCTTAGGAATAAAGCCACCCAGAGCCCTGTCTCCTCAGCACTAGGCCTGATATCTGCCAGGAACATACCAGAAGACAGGGCTGAATGAAAGAATGATCACAATCCTAATGAACTGTCTAACAATTTTGCACAGCGGAAACAACAACAATATACTTCTTCTGGGCTGGAAGACTAGAATATCTACCAAGGAACAAAGGAGAATGTATATTCCTCAACAATTTACAGACAGGTTGATAAAAACAATTATTAGTGTGTGTAAGGTCTTAAAAGTTAAAAATGTCAGAACAAATTAAAATTATTAGTGCATTAAGAATTCAATAATCAGATTGACAAAGACAATGTCTGAAAAATGTACAATTTAGAAACCTGACAAAACGAAAAAAAAAAAGAAAAAAAAAAAAAAAAACGAAACTGGCCATTACACAAAACTAGGATAGAATGAATATTTTGTGGTAAAAATACAAGTGTGCCACAGGCAGGCTAGCAACAGCACCAGTGAGCTAAACTGCTCTAAGACTGACAACAACAGTTGCCTGGCTGCTGGACACACTAACAATAATAAATAAGCTTCTAATTAATACAACCTTGCCCTGCGAAATCACATGAGAGGACGGGTTGGGGGGGCCGGGGAGGGGTGAGAGACAGTGAGAGAGAGAGAGGAAGAAGAGGAGGGAGCATGGGAGAAGGGAAAGGAGGATAGCAAGAGGAAGACAAACAGACCCAGGTGCTGGTTCAGTTGGACAGGGGCTTTAGCCCAGGGTGTCTGCTGCTGCTGCTGCTGCTGCTGCAGTGTCGCCGCTACAGAACAAATGATAACCAGACAAGATGGAGACCCAGACAGGACCCAGGACCAGCCACTAATTAAATCTCTGCATGCAGGCAAGGAAATATTCCACACAATCAACAAAACCAAGAATAAAAAACAGCCCTTTTCCCCATTTCCGTCCTGTTGAAAGCATCACTGCCACCCTGATGTCCGTTTTCCCCGCTCGGAATAAGTCAAATGAAAAAGAAGCCTGACGATTATTCCTGAATTAAAAATAAAGATTATGCAGAAATCCATCTCACGGAATCGCTTAAAACGTGGCTCATCCGTTAGCACTCTCTTTTCTGTGTGCGATCCACACCGATAACCCTGGTCTTGCTTTCTTTCCCTCACAATCGCTCCCTCTCTCTCTATTCTCCCCTCCTAAACTGATCAATACTTCATTTAAATCATGACATTAGCACACTACTACTGGAAAAAAGGGAGAGTACGAATACAAATGAGCATCTCACGTTAAGGGACATTATAACGGATGTTTTATATCAGATGATTGTAAGATTTTTTTTGAAAATAAAACGTGAAAAACAAAGGCAGAAGTATATGCAAGTGTGCGGGGGCTGTACTGCTGTTCTGATTTCAGCTCCTGAGCCTCACGCTGATCAATAGCACATTTAAATCCTGGCTGAGGAGAGCTCTCACAATATCTCCTCTCATCAGAGAAAAGGCAAACACGCTATCCCAATTATCTCATCTCAAATGACTGGAGTCGAGGGGGCGTCGAGGGGACACAAGTTGTATGCTGATAGAGGCATATTTCATATTTATTCAGCAGAATTTTTACATTAGCACCTGAGCACGTAATTGCTTAATATATATGCACACTCACACTTTTATCTATTCACGTAATTCACAATGAGCACAATCAATACCGCCCTCTCCACAGCCTGCTCCTCGCTCAAATAGTACGTCTGCATGAGATCATATAATAAGCTGTTCAGAAAGCCCTAAACGAGGCTGGCTAATTTCCTGGCGCTCATTGGAATTGCGAGCGAGAGCGACCAGCTAATCTTCCTGTTCGTCATTAAACCCGGATATTTACCTGTGCGGTCTGGGAGTCACGGGCCTGGTGAGAGAGCAGAGCATCTTGCCGAAGTCTCTGGACGGTCTCATCCCTCTGAGATGACTGGTGAGGAGCCGATCAGGTCAGGTTTTCCCCATCCTGAACATGGGTGAACAGAGGCGAGGACAGGAGAAAGGAGAGAAGAGGAGAGAGGGGCAGAATGTAAGCCCAACACTAGGCGGGAAGTGGTGGAAACAGAGCCGAAGTCGATCACTCGGGGGAACATGCACTTACATATAGCCTGGCGCCAATGTCAACCAATGAGCAATTAGGCAGACAAGGCTAAAGTTATTGATCGGGGGTTCAGGCTCTTTTCTCAGGGCTAACTAGCATGCCTGAGGTTGTGTGATGGCTGCTACAGCTGAAGACGGCGAGACAGGGAAAGCCAGTGCAGGACAAAGTGGGAGGAAGGGCAGGGTAGCTCTTTCCCTCCCCAGGCCTTGAGCTCTTGAACTGGGCACTGGCCATCATTATTTGGGCTGCTATTGATTGCCACGAGCGAAATAAGCCTGCATCCCAAGCAGTCACACACAGAAAGAAAGACACTTAGGAGAATCCAAGAATCCAATCACAAAGACACTTAGGAGAATGCAAACATCCAATCAAAGGCATTATGACTGGCAAACTATTAATGTCACTAATACTTTGCCAAGACATGAGCGTCTTTTCACATTACAGGATAATGGAAAGTATTGATGTCATGGAATGACCTGTAAGATTTTCGCTGGTCTCAAATGTTTTGGTAGTGAATATCATCAAAAGCCTATTTCTGCAGATTTAGCTGCAAAGTGTTACAATCCACATTATGACAATGCAGTTTTAGGAAATCACATTACCTATTTAAATATAATTGAGGTGATCTATAAGATTAGATCTTTGAGTAGCAAGGTAAACACAGGTGTTACTTATGACATTAATTAAAGTTTTGTTCCATTTAAGTGTGATTTTTTCCAGTGAGCCAGCAGGACCCTGGGTTTGTTAAACCTAAATGGAACAGAACCTAATTTATGTCATTAGTCATGCCTGTGTTTACCCTGCTATTTCATGTCAAAATGGCCGCTGTGAAAAAGGGCTATTGGACACCTCACTGCTAGTGAGAAAAAATGGAAACAATTACTAGTGATTCACAGTCGACTCAACGACTAGGTGTCTACAACTTCCGAGAAACATATAGTCCAGTAATTTTAGGCCAAAATTGGGGTCAACCTAGGACAAATTGCAAGAGAAGCAAACTCCACTGATTTTGTATCCTCAGTTTGTCCTGAGTGAGGGGAAAAAAGTCCCAAGAAATCCCATTGGTGGAAAGTTTTGAAAATCACCTATTTATGACCACATATTACCAAAGAACACTGTTTTTAACACACAGGGGAAAGGCGTTCAAAATTTTACTTTCAGATATCACTATAAAAATTCACAAGTTGATTAGTAACCTTTTAATTCACTGTTTAAATATCTGTTCTGGCATTTATTCCTTATATTCCTTATTAGCGCATGTCAAATCAGATAATGTGTGATATGCATGTGTAAACAAAATAATTCAAAGAACTTGTAATTGACTTTTTTTCTTGTCTTTGTGTGTGTAATCTTTGTGAATTTTTATAGTGATATCTGAAAGTAAAATTTGGAACCCCTTTCTCCTGTGTGATAAAAACAGTGTTTTTTGGTAATATTTGGTCATAAATAGGTGATTTTCAAAACTTTCCACCAATGGGATTTCTTGGGACTTTTTTTTCCCTCACTCAGGACAAACTGAGGATCCAAAATCAGTTGAGTTTTTTTCTCTTGCAATTTGTCCTAGGTTTTTTCATAAAATGACTGGACTAATAATGCATGTGTATTACACAGTGCTTTTGTAATCAGCATGGAGGCAAACCAATACAAAACAAGTAAAGTGAGCAGATACACTCTAAAGGTCAATTTATACTTCAGCATTAGCTATGCCACTGCTGTCTGTGGCTCCGGCATAGCCCACTGTTGTTTACATGCACGCCGTGTAGTTTACATGGGGGTAATAGAAACACCATATGATACAAGCACTTGACATAACTAAATCAGAACTAGATCACAATTACAATAGAAGCTGATGTGAAATCGATGGTTGTAAAATGATGGCAATTTCAGAAGGGGGGTTCCTCCTAAATTGATCCAGATTTTATTCATTTAAGCACATAGAAATGTGGATCTTCTTAACCAGCTTCTGGTTATTTTCATCAATGCTTAGTCAAAAAAACAAAAAAATATTTATTATTATGGAAAAGTCTGTTCAGGCCAGTTTTAGCCTCTGGAGGTGGGCCCACATATTCTTGTACGTAAAATATCTGCCAATATAGACTGTTTCTGGTTAAGGACCTAATGACAGCATTAAAAGAAGGGATGAAGCTATTCTGCAGTCAACCAGTGGCCCTACCCCTTTTTAGGTACTTGATATTCATATATTGTTGGATGTTTCAGTTTTTTGTCCAACCCCTCTAAATCCTCCTCTGCATCAGTCAAGGACATTCTTATAATGCAAAATCATGGGGTACGGCATTTAGAAAATGAGTCTGTTAGGAAGGTGCAGACAACACATTCATAGAAGCACTGTTTCAAACACAGAATATCTGCAGTCCTTGGTCACATACACATTACCTTCTGTTATCTTCTATCTTTTGAGCAAATGGATAAGATGGCAGCATTTATTATGTGCTGTGTGCAGAGTATGTTCTGTGCAGAAATGTCAAACTGAGAAACTGAATGAACAAGCAATCATATGGAAAGGCTGTGTTTTTCCCCTTTTTCTGTGGTTTGTGCCTTTATATGCAGTCTTTTCTTTAGTGTGTTTTGAAAATCAATTCTGATATTTCAAAAGAGAGACATGATAATGAAAGGACAGATAAAAAAAAACCCTCTCCGAGGTGATTGCTCATTCCTCGCAGCCTCCAATGGCTCGGCATCAGAAGGACACCTTTAATATTCGGACTTTTCACGTCACTCTAGGCTAAATCCCTAGCAACCACCATAGCAACATACTCTGACTTCAACGTGAAATGCATGGCAAGTTCCCTCCTGCCACCAGCCAGAGACAGGAGGGGGGGTGGGGGGAACAGAAGAAAGAGACGGATATGCCTGAAAGAACAGAATTAAGTGGAGGTGAGCAGAAGACACACCAGCAAAACCACACAAATGTTTGTATCAATAATCATGCATGAATGTCTACGTGACATATGCCAAACAAAATACAGTACAAGCAGAGAAACACACACTTGAAATGATATAAATACAATGCAGAGAAAAATCGAGAAGGGTGAGTATTCTGCCTAGAGATACACAGATACAATGCATTTTTTGGCTTCTCCTGCTGTGCTGTTTCTGTGAGAGCAAAAAAGACAAAAGCACATCTATTTCGTCTTGGCAGATATAGGAAAAATGGGTTTGCTTTATGTGTGTGTATACACATGCTTGTACAAGCGCGTGCATGTTTATGTGAGCTTGCACTCATGTATGTCTGCAAGTACCATCAGAGTCATGTTGAAAGGAGCTTTGTGGTGTGGACTAATGTAGATGGAGTGAGTATTTGCCCTCCAACCCAACTCCATGCCTCCATAGTGATTTCCTGTACTACTGTAATGGCCCTTTAAGTAAGCCCTTGCCGTTTTAAGCTTAGGTAACCTCACATCTGGTTTCTTAGTCTGCAAGATTTTTGCCCTTAGAAGCTGATGAGTTCAGTCAGACTTCATTAACTTTAAGGCTGCAGCTCGGTGGTCCCTGGTGGGATACTACACGGAACAAGCACCCTGCCTGGCCCAAGAGTGTGTGTGTGTGTGGGGGGGGGGGGGTTTGATAGGGAGTCTTTTTATTACACTTCAGATGGGGGGATCCTCCACTAGCTTTATCCTCCTCTGTCTTGCCCTCTCTGTTGTCTTTTTCTAAAAATGTATGTTGATATGCTGCTCACGTGCTGCACAAAAACACAAAAACAGTGAAAATCTATATTAGTAATACGGTGGACACTACTTATAGTGATCACGTCAGTCCAGGCTGAATCGATCAAAAGGTGCATCTGTATCTATTTCACTTTACACATTAGACCCACACTCTGAAGGTGCATAACTGTGTGACCCTGCCTGCCCACTGTCTGCGCCACAGAGCCTGACCCCTCATACCTGTTGGAATAAGTACATAATCAGAGCCTGATGGGATTCAAATTGAGATTTAGGCTATAAACTCGAAAACATATCAGTACCTTAGCCACGGTGCTGATTCTGTCCCAAGGCTGTGAGTAGGATGTGACGGGAAAACTAAGAGCTGTAGTTTGTCAAAAAACAGTGGTGAAACAGCCACAACAGCTTTGAGTTTGATTTGAATGCTTAATGTAACCCAGCTTGTAATAGGGGCCATCATATTGTGTTGTTTACAAATACAGTAACATCCAAAGTGCAAACACTAAGCAACAATCAGGTGGTGGTTTATATCCAAGTATGAAAAGACCCAAAATGTAACCGTAAGCGGACTACTTGATTACAATAAGTGCATGATTTAAACAGCATTTGCACAGGCATGATTCTTTCCCAAGCTTTATGATCCATATGAGTGGTTTATCAATGTAACCATGATTACTATAAATGCTTTCCGGTGTACAAACATCCAGTAAAACAAACAACAAATAAGCATGGCATTGTTAGTTAATGGATGTTAATTATAATGTGATATATTTTTGGTTTGACTGGTTTTGAGATGACATAAACTATAGGCATATGGCCCCTAGCCCTTTATACATAGAAACCAAACTTTTCCACCTCTCTTCCATACTCCCCTGGCCACTGCTTTGTCAACAATTGAAGATGACTATATGAGTATATACAGTACAGCACACAGCACCTATGAACATGAACCCAGTTGGGGTTTTGTAAGGTGGAATGCTTGCTTAAAGATTAAACTGTAGCAATATGGAAAACAAATCTTCCATTCTCCACTCGGCACCACTGAAGCCTTTGCATAATATTAATATAACAGCATTACTTGATAAGAAAACCTGGACCTCCCTGATTTTCATTTTTTACCATCAACAAATTATGTTTCAAATCAATGTTGTCACAGGCATGATAATGTAAAAGAGACCATTTGAATCTGCATTTCTCTCTCTGAAACTGGACTGTCTTGTGCACAAATATTACTTTTGGCGGACAGTAGCAGTATTGAATCCCATCATATTCCACTCATCATATTGTATCACAATGCATTGTTTCACAACAGGACTGAATTAACTGGTTGAACTGTTGGTTGCTTGAAATGCATCTTAGGTGCTTTGAAGCACTGATTCCGTATCGAAATGCATAAACAATTGGTCCTGGGGGAAAAATACACAACCTTGATAGGGATATTTCATTTATATGAAACATAACCCTGGTTCGCAGTCTCTAAACTTATGCAATGCCTTCCTGCCCCCCCAACCCCCACCCCCCTACATGTCGTTAATTCCAGGCTGGAGGGTAATAATGAAGACAGGGATATTGGCGTCTTCTCAGTCTTAAAAAGGAGGTGTCCCTTTAAAACACTGAGAAAAGATAAACCCATGCAGGGCCATCCATGAGTATTTATTGCCAGTCAGGGCAAAAACACACTCACTTAGGTGCTCTGAGTAGCTATTAAACAAGTGTGGAGGTGACCCCTGGTTTTAAGTGGCCACATCTCTGACAGCCAAAGCTGCAGAGGCCGCCCTAAATGGATTTCCTAAAGTTTCATTCAGGAAAATAAAAATGGAGGGTAATTCAGAGGCAGGGCTGCGTGAGAGAAAGCAGTGTTTCGATCACATGCTGGACTGCTTGAGTGCCTCCAAATTCCTGTTATTTCTCTATGGAGGAATTGACTGGATGACCATGGAATCAGAACAATCTGTAGCTAAATAAAATTGAGAATGGCATCTGTAAAAATGTTGTGCATTTAGCCAAAGTGAATGATACTGTATCGGTAGGTATGAGTGTGTGCATGTGTACACACAGGTGATTTAAAACATCACACACCTTCAGGTCAACTATAATTACAACAGATCTTCAATAAATTCAACAATGATAAAAATCACTGATCATCTCACTTGTCTACGCAGTTAACATGCATCATGGAATCTATGTCACACAATATGAATGAGATCAATTTGAATATCAGTGCTGCTGCTGCTGCTGCACTTACATGACTGGTGAGAAAAATGAAGGACCACTTGCATGCTCCCACATGCATGGCAGTGCACTGAGATTGTAAATATTTCAGTGCTACCTGCAGCAAAGCTGGACGGAAAATTCAGATTACATTTATTGCATGTTATTCCTGTTTGTACACCTGGTTAGCCTTGCTATGTAGAGTTGGGACCAATCTGATCCAATATCAGTATCAGATGCCAATACTAATATTGGATCACTAGAAAAGCAACACAACTAAAGTTTACCCTAAAAAAAAAAAAAAAAAAAAAAAAATCTCGAATGTGTTATAAACGTACAAATTTGCGTACTTGCAAAGTAAACATTGTAGCTGGTTGCAGGCTGTGGGCAGAAGACCCATGAAACAGGAGTGGGAGGTCACCGGTTTAGCCTGACAAAACAAAACACATGTAGTGTCTGCTGACTGGTCGCACTGGGTTGCACTGCCAAAAGTCCAGGATAAGTCAGCTTTGGAAATGGGCATGTGCACATATGAGCACTGGTGAAACTTTTTTGCGAGAACGAGCCCATATCCTGCTCCGCCTTTCACTGAAAATGAATTGAGGTGAAGTGACTTTCATTGGCCTTTAGTCTGCAAATGACTGAGCTGATCACAGCTGGCTAAGTGTTGTGTGGTTTACTATAACCTTATGTAACCTAAAACATAAAACCAACAACAACAATAATAATAATAATCATGATGATGAAGAAAAAGGAGGTCTGGTACCTGCATCAGCAGATATCCAAATTCAGGTATCTTGTAAAAAATATATTGCAAAGAAAAACGTGAATAAGAACTAAGAGCCTACAATCAAGTCATTTTTTTTTTTCCAGAACTCATCAGTTTCATCAGAGTGTTTGATGTACACATCATCTCACAATCTTTTGTAATATTTGTGAACATTTATATTGTAACCTTTTGAATTATTAGCCACAGCTATCTGTTCAATGGTGCACAAGGCAAACCAGACAGCTCTAGATTATCATAAAATTAAATATCAGCCTCAGGTGCTATTTCAGTTGCCAAACCATTTTTAGCTTGTTTAAATTCTCTCTGTGGGTGCTTAAGGCATGAAAATGTCTTTCTTTTAATCAACCTAACAATTTTGTCACAACAAAAAGCACTGTTAATTCACATTATTTTTGGTAACCAGACAATAATGTTACATATCCTAATTAGATTATTGTTAAATGGTGCACACAGTTTTACTTCAAACAAAAGAAAAAAAAAAAAAAAAGCACAACAGCAGGAGTGGTTAGCAGCAGCTGCTCTGTGAAGATGGCTGGCTGTTAAATTCATTTTGCCACTGGTACACACAATGTGGCCACACAACTGCGAGTTTCAGGGATGAAAAAAAAAAAGGCAATGTAAATTTAAATAAAAATCAGAAAACACGCTTAGCTAGACCCTTTAGCCTTTGAAGTGACAGGGGCTTTGTGTGGCAAAGGCTGAGGGAGGCTCAAAAGCAGGCCCTGAATCAGCTAGATTGCATCCAATCTTAAGTGCAATTAATGAACCTCACAAAGGCGGATTATGCTGACAGGATTATTTTAAACAACACCCGCTGCCAATTACAAACACCAGCAGGACCTTGGTTTGGCTCTTCTACAGGACCAAAAGGAGTCATTATGCCAACACACACACACACACAGCAGACACACACAATTCACGAACACACTGCAATCAAAGCATACAACAGCTTTCTGACAAACAACATTGCTAGCAAAGGAGAGTGACCTTGGAAGTGACCTCTGCTATGTTCATCACCTCTCCAGGAACTTATTTGGTCTTTTTGTTCAGTCTGGTAGACATGTAGACTTAATGAGGCTCTACTAGATGGGCTTACAGAAAAGACTGGGCAATATCGCTTAAAAAAAAAAAAAAAAAAATCACAATACTCATAAGAAGTCTTTTTGAAATGGCTACATATCACGATATGACTCGTATGCAAAAATTACACACAATTTTAATTAATTAATATTCGTCCCATTGAGCTGAACAGTAATGTCAGGTGTGATGTCAAAAAGTCAAACATTTTCAAATAAAATTCCTTTCAATGTTTCATGCCTGATCTTGTTAGAGTTTTTAAATAAAAATATTTTTGTTAGCCACATTGCCATAATATGATTCTACTGATAGCTGATAAATACTACTAGATTACTCATGGAAACAATTTGGTAATTTTAATGAACACTGTATGTTAACACTTCTATCTACTTGATGTCAGGGAACAATTTGGTTACATGTTATCGATGACTGCTAGAATATCACTGTCAAGTATGATGGGAATCTGACACAACAGACCAGACATGACACTGATATCCCCTGATCTGAGGCTCTGCCCCCAACTTTAAAAAGATTATTCAAACTCATCACTTAGCCACCAACACTGACTCTTTGCTTCATTAGGAGTCTCTAGTAGCTAACTATTGTACCTTCTTCACAACTCTCATTTCTGGCATTTCAGACTTTGCTTCAGTGCTTCTGTCTCTCTCTTCGGGCTCTTCCAAAGCCTTCTGTCATGTATAGTCCAGTGCTACTAACTCAATCAGCCCGCTGAACTTTGCAAAAGACCGGAAATGTTTGCCTTGCTCCACCGTTTAGTCTTAAGCCCCTGACAAGGATCTCAAACTGTCTGTAGTCAAATGAGAGCTGTCTGGCATTTCTCGGGGCAATGCTAAATCAAATTAGCGCAAGCAATGTTAATTTCAAGCAGCATTTCATTAAAAAGGAAAAGATAATCAGCAACAAAGACTCCATGTCCTTCTGACTAATCTAATAATGCTGCGTTTGTTTGCTTTAATCACATTTAACGATTAAGAAGCAGAGACATGGCTAAGTCATGTAGACAGAGGGATCTCATAATCTGCCTGTCATGGCCACCATCTGATTTCCTGCCATTCGTCACAGTTGGGATGAAGGGACGGGGTGGTGTTTCAACCCTGAGCCAGGCGTCTCGAGAGGTGCACTAGCCCCGGGATGGGTACCGCTCATCTTCAGTAGAGCCAAAAAGGGGTTCAGGTATCACTTTACCTTAAAGAGTTGCAGTACTGAACGGGGGCCACTGGGAGACATGGCTATTAGTTCTGCATTCTGGTGCCCTGGACACTAAAGGGATAATCACTTTAAAGTTTAGGGAAGAGCCTAAGATCAGGGAATATCAGTGTCATGCTAAGTTCTGTCACGGCACTTCCCTGTCATACCTTGAGAGTGATATTCCAGCAGTCCTCCATGACACGACACTGCTTAGATATAGAGGTATTCATGTATCATGTGCATTTAAACATTGTAACTGTCTCTGTAAGCAGAAACAGCAGAACCTCATATACTAATCAGGAAAAAAAATCAAAAAATGTAATATATTCTTTACATTGTACATAGTAGTTTTCATTGCTCATTATTTGTTATGTAAAGCACACAGGAGTAAAATTTAGATTTCAGAGTATTTTGGCGTGATTGGGGATGCAGCGATTTCATTACTTTTTTAGTATTCCAGATGAATTTTATTCTTCAGGATGACTTTGATTACACAGGGGGGCTGGTGGTTTACTCTACTGTTTTGTACTGTATTTACATCTGACTAAGGAAATCCACGATGCAGCCATTTTTCTAACTATGTTGAGTCTGCTGTTTGCAGACCGTTTTGAAAATATTTTCTGCTGCATTACATAGGAATTTATGGCGGGCATTTATTTCTGCAAGTGTGACTGTAAAAGTGGGAGTTTGCTGAATAAGGGATAGGTAGAGCCATGAAAACACTTATGTTAAATTTGAAGAAACTCATCAGATCTTCCTCCCTCGGAGAAAAAAAAAAAAAAAAAAAAACTCATTCCTCATCAGTGGGTGCGATCACTTGAATGGAATCAATCAATCGCGTTCCGCTCGGCTTTGCTCTTCTTTGCTCCTCGTTTCCAAATCCAATCTCTTCCGTGTCATCTCAGCGCACATTTATAAGGGCTCTGCCTCTTGATTATCTCCCTCCCTCGCCTGCGCTCCCCCGCTGCCGCATGCTCCAATGTATTAAATTAAATGAGGTGTCTGTCCAGGTCACCCCCTTCCCAGTCTCCCCCACCCCCACTCGCGCTGCTGGTAATCAAGGGAGAGGACCCCTCCCAGTCGGTTTTGTGCCAGCCAGGCTGCATAAATTAGCATTAATCAGGGCTAGAAAGACCTGCAGTAGGGAGGGAGGGGAGGACTGAAAGGAGTGCAGCCGTCCCTCGAAAACAGAGAGGGGGAGAGAGAGCTGCAACTACACTAAACACACACACACACACACACTCACACAAAAGGTTACATTTCTCTGTCCTGCTGTCTTCTTTTATATACCTATCTCTGTTTCTCCCCATACCGCGGCCAAGCCCCAGTATTTCCACTGGCTATCTCCCACAGACAGGCCAGACAAAGCTCTGACAAAGCCTAAAACAGTGGCGTCTTGGGCTCTGGCAATGGATGAATCATAGATGAGCCTGTGTGAACACTGTTAACGTAATCCCTTGGCTCGAGCTCAAAAAATACTGCAGGGTGCTAACGTCTTTGTTGTTCATCAAATATTGATGCATACATAATTATTCAAGCATATGTGTGCAGATGGTATGTGTAATACACTTCAGCGGTAGAGGCATTTTTTTTTTTTTTTTTGTCGTATGTCGTAAAAGAAAATTTCATTGCAGTGGATCTAATTAGACTTAATTACCTGGGGTATACACATAATTATCTTGTCATAACACAGCTTTGAACATGTGACGCGTTGTGTATCGGCAGTATTTGGTGTGCATCCAGTTGATTGGAATTGTGTACGACAAACTGTCAGAGCCGTATGCTGATGTACAGCACACTGTTGCCGTTTGCCCCCTCTCTCTCCCCTGCTTCCTTGTAATCATCCATGATAGCTGTGACAATTACAGGAAAAATCATCACATCACTTCATTCTGCAGCTTCCTAACTTTAATTGCGTAATGCATCCTTTACTGCTGCGCTGCCCCGCTCCGATTGCATCCCCCTCCCCTCCAACTCATCTTTTCTCCCGGCCCCCTCCCCTTTCTCATCTCCTCCTCTGCCACCTCATTTACTACTGAGCACTTCCTGGTAATTACAGTTGAACTACATATAAAACTGTACATCAAGATCCACCTTATCATATACAGTACACTACAGGCTAATCGATATTGCCGGGCACAGGAAGCTCAATAAAGTACAGAGCGGTGGAGAAAGGAAATATTATTTTTGGAGTCATCTGTGTTTGAGCACCTTAATATGTAGGTTTGTGTACTTTGTGTTGGAGTTTTTGACATGCCTGTACTTTCCTTTCAAATGTGCCAAAAAAGAGGGCATAGCTTTTTCTGGAAGGAAAAATGAGTCACACTGATCCAAATCAGCCAATTCCCCTAAAATGCAGCGTCCCCAAGGGAGAGTCCCAAAATATACCCTGAGCACAGCAAACAAAGATCATTAAAGCCTTAGCAGGACTGGAATAGAAATAATGCGCCTGCATAAACCTTGATACTGTACAATCCATTGCAGACAGACAAAGGCACAAAAAGTCAAAATGATCCTGACTCTTGTTGTGCAGTTTTACAGGTCTAAAGCTTTATCAAAGTGCTGGAAATGCTTTAGCAGAGTGGGACATCTACTACTGATGTGGATATGAACTGGATTGTAGTTCAACTTGTAATACAACACAAATTTATGCATGCAGGACCCCATAGTGCACTTTGAGAAACAAACATGTCACAGGACCTAATGAGCCTCTGCCTGCTTGACCATCCACTTCTCCAATTTCATCTGCCACCCCGCGTCCCTCGCCTCTCTCTGTGCTGCATATGTGTGTGGCATGTGTGGTGCATCTTTGCTCGTCCACCAGGTCATGCTGTTCCAGTCCTGTCCACTGGGTTTGATAGTGTTCCCCACCACAACATACCTACTCCCCAGTGTGCAAGCACCCCAGCCCTGCCCCTCCCTCACCAGCTGTCATCACTTAAACAAACTTTAGAAATGTAGATGCCAAGCTGTTTTCATATGGAAAGGAAAGTAGAGAAAGAGTCCCAGTGCTATGAATTGTGTTCACATCAGTCGGAAAGGAAAGTAAGTTAACATCTAATTCTTTAAATCTATATCAGTCCAACCCTGCATGGTGATGCAGGGGTGGAAAAAGTACTAGAAAATACTAGTAAAGTAGAAGTTATTTTGCTTCACTTACTGCTGATATTTTATCGAGGTAGTTATTTTACTTAATATTGCTATTTTACTTAAAATTCTACATAAATGAAATTAATGTACCGAGTTACTTTTTAGAGACAATAACTTTGTTGGATGTGATCTTTCCTCTGCAGTTCTAAAAGGGAAAGAACATTAAGTCTGAACTAGAGCCTCTCATGTCTGCTGCCTGATTGTTCACTGTGGAAGGCTCCATAGTTAGTCAGTCTGTAATGGTCCAGTTTGTAATGCTTACAGAGAGTGGATAGGCTTTGTACTCTGTGAAGGATGTGATTTAAAATGTGGCTAAGTAGTAGTAGCTAAATACAGTGAAAATTGTAATTTATATACCTTTAATAGTGAGATGCCACTGATATAGGGACACCATTTTCAGATATTTTAATGTTGTTTACCACCGAGTCAGATATATCATAGACGTGCACTGCCAGACCTATCTCCACACCTTGTTTTAGTGCTGTGCCAGCACTGGAGAAAGGTCTGGCTGAACCTATTATCATTCTGCTATAGGTGTAAAAAACGTTCTGGCTTGTTTATATTTCTTTAAACCAATCACAGTCGTCTTGGGTGGCGCTAAACCCAGGATGCAGCGACAGTGCCAGTGTCAGGGGTTAGCAGAAGGGGAGGGGAATTCAGACTGAAATGGTTGGCCAATGGCAGGCTTATATTCCCAGTCTACACCCTGTGAGTCAGACTAGATATATCAGAGGTCTCCGAAAAGCTCTGAAATATTTGTGATTCCTAGGTGTAATTACTTAGCTGTAATTATCAGTTGCGTATTGATGTGAACACTATGAGCTGGAAAATGGTACTTAAGGTAAAAACCATATGACGTGAACATGACAACAGACCAGACGCTTACCTAGTAGTCTTCTTTCTTGTGGTCCCTTTTCTAGTATCTATGTGTCAGGTACCTGATCTCTGCCTCACCTGATCCCTGCCTGATCTATTCGCCTGAGTCATTTGCTTTACTCTAGGTGAAGTACTTTACATCACACATCTGCTTCTGTGTGTCTGCATATGGCTCCAAGGTATTCTGCCCATCTCAAAACACGTGTGTAGACAAGGAATACCACTGAATATCTAGACCGGACTTCAAGAAAACATGCATACAGTCATTAGACTCAAGCACACACACCCTTGTGTGTAAATACACACGTGCATGCATCTGCGCTAAGCTATTATTCAGCTGTACACCTCCCTTGACAGCAGCTTCAGGAGAGGCTGCTCTGAGAGCTCCAGAAGAGGCTGTTATTAAGCAGCAGCCCAGCGCCTGCGCTTGAGCAACCGAGCACAATAAAAATTCCTTTTCTTTAATTAACTTTTATGGCTGGCGAAGAGGACACGTTGACACCTGTCTTATGCAGTGCTGCACATTATTTCTCACCTCCCATATCCGTGCATATAGTGGAAATGGTGTGTGCATGTGTGTGTGTGTGTGTGTGAGTGTTTGTTTGCCTGGACAGAAACGAGGGGGAGTGCAGCAAACACAAGGAACGATGACCTTTCCCTACAATGTCTAAAATCATGGGCGACACAGGTGCTACGCTTGTCATTGTTGCTACCGACATCCTTTACACACTTAAGTGAACGCTGACTAATAAATGTGTTTTCAGGCAATCTAATCACACTGTTCCCTGAGTGCTTGGCACACCTGTCTGCAAATGGTTTTATCATCCAACCAACTATGCGCGTGCATGCATAGATACTGAAACACACACACACACACACACACACACACGTGCACAGGCCTTGCCAGGGACGGCGCAAATTGGATCATCTAAAAATAGAAATTTATTTCAAAAGCACAGCAGAAGTTTAGCAGCAGCAAGAAAAGTCCTGGCTCTTCAGGGATTTTAATTAGAGTTGCTCAATCTCTCTTACTAATAAACAAAGGCAAACTTCTTTTCATCATGAGCTAAAACACATAGCTATATCTGCTGCTGATAGGAACAACTACTCTTCTCCACGTAGTCTCATCTCCTCCATCTTGTCTTGCGTGGCATGATAAAAGAAATGCTGCAGAGAAGAGGAAATGAAATCTGTGACAGATTTCCAGAGTGGGCCTCAAAGAACTCCATTATCTGTCCAGTGTTTGAGGAAGGTGAAGTTTGCAGTTAGAGTTTCACTAAAGAGAGACGAGCTGTAATAGCTAGTTAGTTAATAGTTTTGGCTTCCGACAATTATGAAAGCAAGATAATTGAGATAAATGATTATTGTGTCCATTTCCCAATGATGCTCTTGTTTTGTCTGTTGTGTAAATCCATTGTGCCCCTTTCCTTTGTACCACTGCACTTTCAACACTTCCTAAAAGCCCAAATTCACTCTCAGCCAGGTTGTGGCAAGGTTTTTTTTTTTTTTTTTTTTAAGTTAAATCAATGCATGATATCCGTGCAATTGTGATCTCAATATTGGCCAAAATAATTGTGATTATGATTGTGATCAAGCAGCCCTAATACAGAGACGATCTCTTTTGACCATGTTTATGTTTTGAAAACTATATTTACTGTAGACATTGTTCCTCAAAAATCTGGAGATCTTTGTACAGTGCTTGGGCATCCTGGTGGTTTAGCTGGTTAAATACTTTGTGATAGTGATATCCTGTGTTTGAATCAGGCACAAGACCATTGGCTTTGTTCAGACTGCAGGCAAATCTGACTTGTTTTTCAAAACTGATTTATAAAACTGACTGTCCACACTGTTATTTGCAATCAATCGTGTTGAATATGTGTGTTCAGGCACCATGTGGCTATCAGGTGGTTGCTGTGGTTAAGGGTGTACGTACGGTAACCAATGAAAAAAAGTTGCACGAAGGGATTTGCATGCATTATCTTGGGCTTCGCGCCATCTATTTATCAAGAGTATGTATTCCTCCATCACATTAGACTACAGGAGACCGATACATGCCGCAATGTTTCACACTGCAGTTATGGCTGTTTTTCCAGATGATCCTTTCTGATGCTTCAGAGCGTGACACAGCGTTGTCTGTCAGGTTTTAAGTGACGTAAAGAACCATATAACAACTGTTTTGAGTGGCCAGGGTGGTCAGACTGAGACACATCCAGAGAAATTGGAATTGAATCGCATTTCAGACCACAAACAAATGTGGCTACCATGTGACTAGAAAATCCAACTGCAATCTGGACATGCCAAAAATCAGAGATGGGCCCCCGTATCTCCCATCTTCCCTGTCGCTGTCGACTGTCGACTGTCTACTACAGCAATAAAATGTATGTAAAAATTACTATGTCGCAAGACAAGTAGGCAAATAAATCACTGACTATGTTATGAAAATTGTGTGATGATGAACTGAAGTAAAATACAGCATGCAAGACTGCATGTACCAAACACTGTCATTTCTTTGAGCCCACCATCTTTACTACAGCACTCCATATACTTTCACAGCGAGAGCTCTGACTCTCAAAAGTCTGCTGTAAAATCTCTCACCTTACTCATTCCTCAGCAACCCTGAGGTTACACACAACCACAAAACACCAGAACCTGCATCTTTATGGAACTCCACCTGACGCACAACAAGAGTAATGGGAAAACTATTTAACTGGGGTTGATCATTATAAGCATTGTGGGAAGGCATTAAAAGTGTCCTTGTAATGCGGACTTCAGAAGTTCTGCGGAGGCAGGGGGGAGGGAGGCAGGCAGGGAGGGGGCGGGGCTCTGATTGATGGCCAAGGATGAGTGATTAGGGCTGTGAGCTGCTGTAATATCCTCCACGGTCGGGCTTGCTGCAGGAGCCAACCACAGTGCTGTAAACATTTCACTGCCTCCCAACATGCTTTACTGCCTTTAAAGCGAGGGAGATGTGCATTTAATACTAAAGCAAGCTGCTGCTGAGGCTCATTACCACAGCCCTGTCACAACGCATAAACACATGCACACACACATCTACACACACGTCTACACACACACACACACACACACACTTCTTATGTACCTTGCCATGTCACGTGAGTGCTATGCGCACACACAGACACATACACACACACATACATATACACACATACAGCACACTCTAGCCCTTTGGAAATTAATTCCATTGTTACCAATTTCAGTTCCCCAGGGTCCTTCCTCTGGCTCTGTCCATGCGCCTCGCTACCTCATGTATGTTGTACCTTCCACTGCCATTTTGCTGCAGGAAAATTTGGTTTAGTGTTTGATTGATAAATTATGTAGCAGCATGGTTTTCCTCGGGAAATGGTAGTTTATGCAACCCACACAGACACACACACACACACACAAATGCACACACACATCTAGTGTATATGTGCGCCAACGCACAGACAAAAACACTTTGCATCTCTGGAATGTATATGACCTGATGGGTCACGGATTATGCAGAAGTGGTTATCTATCTAATATCAGAGTTGATTTACATAATGCAGTCTTAATACATCTGCAAAATGTGCTAATATATAATAAAAACCTCTGTTAAAACTGCATTGAAGTCTAGCTGTTTAGTATGCAGCCACTGTAAGCTGCCAATATGCAGAGCAAGCAGTCATTAAAATGGAGAATGAAAATGGTAGGGAGTGGCCACAGAAGAAAAAAAGATAAAGTTCAAGGCCAAGATTTAATACATAGGGGGTATGGGATGGTATTGCAAATGTGCACAAATTAACTAATTCCCAAGTTAAAATGTTTTTTTTTTTTTTTGTCTCATTCTTTTATAATGGATGCAATTATATGGGGCTTATATTATTTATGTGGTGAAATTGGGCTGCTGCAGCAACAAGTAGTAATAGGTCACATCAAAACAACAAAACGATATAAATGTGAATAATACAAAAGGGGATTACAGAGGATGGACTGGAGCTGACACCCACCAGCCAACTGTTATCATCTTCATGTTACAAATTCCACTGTGATGGAAAATAAATGCTCACAACAAGAAACTCTGAATTTCCCTCCACAGGGAATACCAAAGAAAGAACATCCCTTTTCCTGAGCTGGCATGATGACTGCCGCATTGTCACAGCTTGGAAATTTACAAGATGGAAATTCCAAGGTCTGAGTTCCCCTGAATGTAGCACTGAGGTTTTAATACATTTTGGGTTGAAAAATACCTAATTTATCCTTTAATTTTGTTATATGAAATCATTATGGTACCATGACAAAGTATTTGGATCTCAATGGAATGATTTGGTACAATAAAGCCATCAAAGATTCTTCAAATAGCAATTATAGATTCTAAACGTTCTGAGGTGCTTCCAAGATCTCCTAACAACTAGAACAAAGGAAGACATTTCTCAATCCTGATCTTCTCTCATGCCATAGGAATATCAGCAATCTGTGCAGCTGTTAAGCACCGTTGCTGTTTTACAATAATGAAGAAGCGTTTTGTGAACAATGCTGGTGGTAATGAGTTACAGTAATCAGATTATTCTTTTGCAGTAAGAAGTAACACAACTTATTAGTTTTTTCATTTAGGAATCAGTGGATTGTTACCTCTGAAAAGGCTACTTTCGTTAGCTTTTTATTTAAATTATGAAATTATAAAGATGTTTCCACTGAATTGGGGGTTGTTGACTTGCTGGGTTAGCTTACTGATGCCAATGTGGATGTTGTTGCTAAGTTGGTGGGTGGCTGGTGAAACCTGGTGGAACAGGAAACAGGGGTCCATGCAGCAATTTGCGCCTTGTATTATTGTGAGTTAAGGGTGTTTTTCTAAGAATGGAGAACAAATGGATTCAAAGCAGCTTGTTTTGACTGAGGTCGACTTGTTACTTGTTTTTAGCTGTTGCTACTGATTGTTTCAGTAATGGAGTATTCTCCTGATAATCCCATCAATTAACTGAGTGATATGAATACATTACAGAAAAAAAGTGGGCCAGGTTTCTTAAAATAAACAATTACTTTACAATTACTACATGTGTTGGTGTTTCCTTTCAGAATAATGAACAATTCTTATCACATATTTTAACAATACAAAAACATAATCTTTCCAAACAACAAAGTGCCATATTACATGAATATATTATAAGCTATTGGTTGGGTATTGGTTGGAATTAGGGTTTGAAAGTTAAACATGTCATAATTGCTTCTCTAATATCTATTTTATGTTGCTGTGTGCAAACATAAATTCTCCTTCAAACAACTGAATTTATTCAAGTTTCTTGCCGAAAAATGAAATTTTACGAGATTACATTTGAACGTATTATTATAACATAATAATTTACCTTTGCCCAATATGCATTTTTACTGAATAGAGCTTGAACACATCATAATGTAACCTGATGCAACTTCTCATGATAATGGGGAGCCGACAGCAACTCAGTGAGATCCAGATCTCGGGAAATTGAGACGGAGCCGGTTATGATCCTCATCCCTGTTCTGTCCTGACTTGTGGGCCGATCCTGCTAAGATGCTGTTTTCTTGTGTCGGTGGCTGCTATGAGTGTCATCTGCGACAGTGCCTCCGTTTACTCTTGTTAAATAGTGCAATGTTTGCTAGTCAGCCCCTGTCATGAAAACACTGGTTGTAGCTGCTGTAGGTCCCAAAATTTACAGTTTTTTGCTGTGTTCTAGATGCGCTTCCCTGTTCTCACTCTTCTCTTGCGTTTTCTCTCCCTTCCTCCATCCAGCTACCAGAGTTTGCAGCTCATGCAGTCAAATCGCTGTGTTTGTGTCACAGCAATTACTGTCCATGCACTCCACAGCCTGCTGTATAGGGCTATACAGAAGAAACAAACCTTCGAGGCAGAGATTTTGAATTAAGCGTTTTTAGTAATCCAATTATTCGAGTTCCTCAAGGAATCCTTTCAGTCCTAGTTGTTTCAATAAACTGAAATGTAAGTTTTCTTGCCTGTAATGACTTTGAAGTTGATGTGCGGTAAGCACAGCTTTCTTTCTCAACAGCAGTGACAACATCACCTACATTTAATGAAGAGTAACTACATTTAGTTATTATTTAGGAGCAGTAATGTAGTAAAGTAACTATTCCATTACATTCCATTTTTTTCCTGCTTATCCGGTTCCGGGTCATAGCTGTAGCAGGCTGAGCAGGTCAGACCAGAGGGTCCTTTCCAAGGCCACATCCACCAGCTCCTCCTGAGGGATCCCAAGGCGTTCCCAAGCCAGCTGGGATTCACAGTCCACCCGGTGAGTCCTGGGTCTGCCCTGGGGTCTCCTCCCCAGTTAGTCATGCCCAGAACACCTCCATAGGGAGGTGACCAGGAGGCAGCATGGCTCAGAGCGGTCGTCTGGTAATTGGAGGGTTCCCGGTTCGATCTCCGGCTCCTCCAGCGAGCAGGTCAACGTGTCCTTGAGCAAGACACTGGACTGAAGGGCAGCTTGGCACCTTGCATGGTAGCCTTTGCCATCAGTGTGTTGATTGTGTGTGTGAACAGGGGAATGTGAGGCAAACATTATAAAGTGCTTTGAGTGGTCAGTGGACTAGAAAAGCGCTCAAGAGATGCAGTCCATTTAGATGCGCAAACATCCTCAACTGGCTCCTTTCAATGTGGAGGAGCAGCAGCTCTACTCCGAGCTCCTAGTGGATGTCTCTGTTTCCACCGTATGAGTTTCCTCCACAGGGTGGAGTTTCCCTCTCATTTCCACCGCTTGTATCCGTGATCTCAGTCTTTTGATCACTACTCTGGAACAAAGACTGACCAGTAAATTAAGACCTTTGCCTAATGGCTCAACCCAATCCACCTGTCAATCTCCCTCTCCATTTTACCCTCACTTATGAACAAGACCCCGAGATACTCGAACTCCTCCACTTGAGGCAGCAACTCACTTCCAACTCGGAAAGGGCAAAGCAACTGGAAAGTAACTAGTTACTCTCAAAAGTAACTTTTCCGCAACACTGGGTGTGAGTGTGAGTTGTGATACTGGCCCTCCTCACTGATGAGCCCACTATCCACACACAACTTTGGCTCAGAGACAACACAGAAACACTAGTATAAAAAAAACTGCAGTCCAACATAGGTTGGAGTTGGCACTGCTCCTGAACCCTGTAAAAATATGACAGGAGAATGGGAAGACATAAGGAAAGCAAACAGAGAAACAGAGAGAGAGTAATGGCTACAGAGGAATGGAGACTAGGTAGAAGAGAGGAATGAAAGCAGGCAGGAGGCAGGAACTGGTGAGGAGAGAGGGATGAGGAAGAGAAATGAGGTTGTTATGTATATGGCTGGCAATTCACACACGCATTTTCCATCTGAGATCCCATCAGCTGTCAAATTGGGAAAGCGATGGGGATGCGAGGGCGGCAAGAATCTCAACAAGGCCTGAACTTGGCGCACCACTGAGACCTCATCAAAACACAATCACGTTCACTGCCAGAACAGACGCACACAGGCCCACACCCATACACACTCACATTCACAGCCAAGCAAACTCCAAGTCTCTCTTTCTCTCTCTCTCTCTCTCTCTCTCTCTCTCTCTCTCTCTCTCTCTCATACACACACAAACTCACAGTTAACCAAATCTGCACGTAATCACGCACACACTCACAGAAAAAACATTAGCTTGCGGTCACACATGGGCACCCACATTTTGTCCCATGCAATCACTTTTAGACCTATTTCAGACTATACTGCGCCAAAGCAGAGAGATGATGTATGAAACTGCCCAGTTAAATACAGCCTCTTATCTCTCGCTATGACCCATGACTTCAGTTTATCTCCATTATGCAGAGGTTCATTTCAAAAGCCTCACCTCTGTTGGAGGTTATTGGTATGGAAGATACAGACAGGCGTTGTGGTGGCGTTTCTGAGTCTCAGTCCAAATGTTTCTCCATCAGGGTTTAGCCCTCCTCCCTTATGCCCCAACCATCGGTCCATCTGCAGCCTTGGTCGAGCCCTGGGTCCTCTCACTCAGGTGTGAGTGACCACATCACGGCTGGCCAGCTCCCAGGTCAGCATTCCCACAGCTAATCCTCACAGATAGGCCAAATGCTGACCACTAGCAAATAATTGCTCACTACTGCCTCTGCCAAAGCCACTCCAAGGCATGAACAGGTGTTTCCATGTAGCAATAAGATATTTTTTCTCCGGGACTCATTGTGATTTGCTCAGTTTTGCTATGCTAAGAGATTCTACTTGATAGATGCCACTGATAAGATTAGGCCTGGTATGTGCTGTATTCCAGATAATGCTCCTTCTGCTAATATTGCATGTTTATTTTTCCATCCCATACAGGAGCCAAAGCATCCTGCTGTGTGCCAAGTGCACAAATATGTCTGCTGCTTCATCAGCTGAGAAGTATTGACTTTGAAGCCTTTTCCTATTTACTGCTTTCCATTGCAGCTGGCACCCTTTCCTGGGAGAACAAAGGAGGTGAGCTGCCGAGTCTTAGCTGTGTCAAGAGCCCTATCAAAAACTCTGACTTCAGACGGCAGCGGGAGAGCAGACAATGGAGAAGTATACTAAAGATAAACCGATGACATGATAGTGATGCACAACAAACTTGACTCTTAATAATTCAGAAACAGCATAAATAAAACAGAATACAGTATGCCCTTAAAAAAGGAAAGCAAACAAATGCACCCTCAGCCTGTTTCTCTCAACATGATTTACATTGCTGTAGTTATACTGATAAGTGGATCTGTCAGATAGTGAAGGCAAGTCAACCCAGATACAAAAACATAGACATCTTGTGGGAGGTTGTGTAGGGTGCTGAGATGATGGCACCACTGCAGATATCTATGAGAAGTAAGACAACACTCCAACTGTTTAATGGACCAAAACTTTGCCACAAAAAGCTGGGCTTGGTGCTATATAGCAGCCTTCCATTCATTTGCTACTATATCCTGTCAGGCACAATAGGGATGAAAAGGTCAACGAAAAAATATAGGTTTCTGGTCAATGTTGCTAAAAGGTCTTCAACAGGACATGAATCCTCTGAGGCAGGCTGTTTGCCGAGCCCAGAGAATGAGCTATCTGTGCCTTTTTCCCCAGCAAGACTCATCCTGAATGGGGAGGATAAATGCTGGAATCACCCATAGCCTTCAGGGAGTCCTGTGGGGCCAAAGAGCAGCCTGGCGACACAAGGGAACAAGAAAGCAAAGGAAAGAGGCGAGAATATGTCGTTCAGAGAAAAGAACAGTGACTCTTCAGTGCATACACACTTAGCGATCCCTTTGAGCAGGATTATGGGGTTTAGGTGCTATAGTGGAGCCTCAGATGTATGAGTCCGCACAAGCTTGGTATCAACTTAACACTGACACACCACACCATGGCTTCAGAGATTACAGGAGGCTAGATGTGGCTATTTCTGACACAAAGTGCAGTGTTGCAGACTTTAACACCCCCCTTTCTCTCCCTTCTTTTTCTCCTCATCTACTCTTGTCTCCTTTTCAGTCCCTCCATGTCAAGTGGCACAGATGAAAAAGAGCTGAACGTCTGTGCCTGCTTACTGGGGCAAGTGAACATTTGAAATGACAGAGGGTGACATTGGCTTGAGTGCTGGGGAAGATGCCTCAGAGCTAAGTGAAGGACCATTAAGGAGACGGTGATAAGATGCATGCATGTAGACAGGACTCTGGACTGTTCACCTTGAACAGTCTGGTGTCAGCTGCCGAGGAGGGCTATCACACGGTCAGAGCACAGCATCAAACTCCAATCAAATTCCATCGCAGCTGACAGCAAAATCAAACTGATGCCTTCAGACACACCAAAAGGTGCTGTGACCTCCACAACCCATTATTATTCATGCACAGTGACTAGCTATTGCTTTGATGCCTTCTCACTTTGGTTGGCATTCCTGTATTGGTCAACTAAGCAAAAAGCTTTCAAGAACTACACTGAAGAACTGAAGGCTTCTTGTCAAAGGAACTCAAAGACAAAGTGTGAGAGAGGAAGTGTACAGAGTTGAGAAAATGTAAACAAGTTCACATCCCTAGCACACAGCCCAGCTGGATACTCACTTCCATCAACCTATCTTGCCAGAAGACAGAGCAACTGCGTCATGAATCTATATATATTTGACAGCATGGCTCTTCCTGCCCTGTGTTGTTCTAGCGTACAATATATGAGTTATGGGATCAAGTGCTGTAAGTATGAAGTACAGTAGGACTTCATTCTCAACCACCAGGCCATGAACCACTACTGGTCCACCAGTGACCTTTAATGGTCTGCAGAGTGGACCACAAATTAATCATGAGGTCCGTGGTGAGCCTTGGTCTGCCAGTTATGTCCCTTTTTTTTTTTTTTTTTTTTTTTTTAGGTGGGCTTTACCTCAATATAACTGAACAGGTGGGCCTTTAGGTGGAAAAGGTTGAACTTTTGACCAGTTTGTTGGCTTTGACCAACAAACTGTTGGTCAAAACCAAAAAAGCCACTTAATTCTGGTCTGCAATCTACGGCAAATGCTACTGTTAATGCACCCTGAACTTCTAATTTTAATGTCTGGTGTGTTTATGTGTAGCTTCTGGAACAAAAGGTGAAATGTTGCCCCAATATGTTCCCCTCCCAGGAATCTAACCTTGAGCATGTGCAACCTTATTAGTTAGGCCTCTACAGGGAAAAAGAATCAGGCAGCAAATGGCCTTAGTATGGCTGTCCCTCCTGGATCTCATTCTCTCTCTTTCTCTGTCTCTCTCCCTCTCTCTCCCACACGCACATACACACACCTGCATCTTCTTGTCTCTGCCTCTCAGTGTTTGCAGAGTTGGAAATTGCTTTAATAATTTACACTGTTAATAACCAGCTTGGTCTCTGTGGTACAAAGCAGTGCTGTTCAAACACAGGCCTGAGCGTGTGTGTGTATGTATATGTGTGCGTGCGTGTGCATGCGCGTGTGCATATGTGTTTGTGTGTGTGGGTGAGTGTGTGTACCTGCCTGACAAAGTGCAAATGGAACCGTGTTTGAACAGTGAGGTGAATGTGTATGGGTGAATGTGTATGTGATTTTAGTGTGAGCTATCACAGACTAGGCCAAATTGACTGATGTGCTAGTTGAAGGTGGTTACAGGATGGGCTGCTGTGTCAACACAGGGGGAGACACAGACGTGTTCCAACAGTTACCATTGCAGGAGCTGAAGGTCACATACTGAACTAGTAAGCTGTGTCGGTGGTGGGGACACTGCAGCATACTGTAGCTCACCCTTGCCTTTATTGCAGTTGGAACATCAGTAACCATGCATATAACACCCCCCTTCCCACACACACAGACACACACACACCAAAGACTTGACACCCCACACTCATATATAAATAATATGTGAATGAACCACTACATGCAGCAATCAACATAATGGACATAATTACTCACAAAGGCCTGATCTATTTAAACTATTGATGATATAGTAAAGATTTATACTATAATCTATTAATACTAGAAGTACTGTCCTCTGTCTTCATTTAGTAGTGGTGCACCATCAGAGCAAGGAAGTTACCACCACTGCAAGAGGACATGTGGAATTAAATTACACATTGTAATTTCGTCTTGCTGTTACCTTAAAGAGAAACTACAAGAGTGCACTCAGTCAAGTGCAGATCTCCACCAAACGTATCTCCCTTTTTCTGGACTTTAGGCTACCCTATGTGCTGAACAAAACATGGGAAAAACTCGGCAGCCAATTATAGTCAAACACTTTTCAAATTACAAAAATACATTGTATGATTGTCTGATTCAAATATCATACAGTGCATTACAGAAAATATATTGTAAAACTTCCAGCGCCTGTCAAGTTTAGCTGATTCTTGTTCTCTGTATGTTTTACTTTATTACACACACTGTGGTCTGGAACCACAAGCCTTTTCTATGTCTGTATATGTATCTAAGTTATATGGCTTTGCATAGAAACCATGTTTCAAAAATGGCACAAATTAAAACAGCAAAATTCAAAATTACTACTACAAGTCTTTTTCACTCTTTCTCTGTCTCGGACGCACACACACACATACACACACACACACACACACACACACACACACACACACACACACACACACACACCGAAGACCGATGAAGATTAGGCAAAAAGTTTGCTGACATATTAAACAGTGATAGCGGTTTTACACATTCTTTTTTACAGTTGTGAAGCATCAGGCTATGTGACCTATTTGACCTATTTTAACCCGCTCCTCCGGCACCTTTTACGGTGTTTTTTTCCCTGTGTGCATTCTCTATGTTCTCTTGACTTCCTCGTCAGCAATGTATAAACTCACCCACAAAACACAAAGCATGTCCTTGATTTTTTCACCAGCCACAATAGCAGAAAAAAACAAGCGACCCAGACAGTGAATGAAGTGAGGGAGTGGTGCAGTGACCCTGTAGTGTGAGAGGAGAGAGGGAGTAAGAGAGCAGTGGTGGTTGAGCGAGCAAACAGTGAATGAATAGAGGGACTGGAGTGTCGCAACCCTGTGAGCTGTGTGGAGAGACAGAGAGAGACAGCAGTGGTGGTTGTGAGCTGGACAGTGAATGAAGAGAGAAAGCAGAGGTAGCCAAAACAAATATTTTGCAAAGGTTTTGAATCACCGAAACCACAAGAGGTTCTTCATTATACAGTTAAAACCGTGTACGAAAAATTTAGGCCAATAGGCCCAGTGCTTTGCAGGATTAGCTATTTGTATTTGAATTTTTTTGGAAATAATTCAAATTTGGATTTGGGAAAAAGTGAGCCTAAATCGGAAGTCATTTATTATTTTTTTCATTGTTGGATTTTAACCACAAACAAATTTAACATGAAATTCCTGCTTATTAAAAACTTCATAGATTTAGGAAACCCACTCTAATGCCTATGTATTCTGCAAATCAAAAGAAATATAATATTATTCTGATATTTTTGTGAACCATGACTGTTATTGTCTGTTCTTTTGGTCTCCATCCGCTACACAAGATAAGGTGTAGTTTCTGGCTTAACACTGCTTCAAATTAAAGGACTGGATGTCAAAGACAGCTAAAGTAGTGTTATCCTTCGCAAGTGAACTCATATTGAGAAGAAATTCCTTGTATCATTTAAAGCCAAACTTGAAGAAGCATGTTTGGATGGATAATTTATTCGGCAGGAAGCCATTATTCGTTATGTGCCGAATATGGATATAGATTCAGGTGTAAGCATCAAGTTCTACTGGAAGGTCTAGTGCATTTTTTGCATGAAACCAATCTGAAACCCACAATAAAATGCTGCCTCTCTGATCACCTGCGGCATTGATCATTGATTAAATAATAACTTTTTTGCATAAAACAAAACCAATAAATAAAATAAAATGCAGCTTGTCAGTTTAATGCAGTGAGCTAAGACACAGCTCAAAAGTGCTGGTGGAACTTCCTGCACGATACAATTTGAAACTAAATTTTTGTCCGTGAAATGAGCCAGAGGGATAAATAACTTCCTGAACAGATAACTTGTAAGATAACTCTGTGCATGTGCATCACTGTTTACATGTTACCCCTGGGGCAAATCCTGCACAGTTATGGTATCGACTTTCACTGTTATGCGGACGATACCCAGTTATACATCCCGTTAAAACCTGGTTCCTCTGATGTTTCGCTCATTTTGTCCTGTCTGTCTGTAGTTAAAAACTGGATGTCAAAAAATTTTCTTAAGCTGAATGACTCCAAATCAGAAGTTATCATAATTACTCCCTCCAGCCCAAGTACTAGCACCTTAAACGATCTCTCGTCCAGTCTGGGTGCCCTATCATACAATGTCTGTACAGAGGCCCGTAATTTAGAAGTCATCTTTGACTGTGGATTGACTTTTGATGCGCAGGTAACTAAAGTAATGCAATCCTGCTTTGCACACCTCCGACAACTCTCCAAAATCAAGTCATTCCTCTCTCCAGCAGACCTAGAAAAGGTCATCCACGCATTCATCACCTCCAGGCTTGACTACTGCAATGCACTTTATTCTGGTATAAGTAAGCGAAACATCCAGAGACTGCAACTGATTCAGAATGCTGCCGCCAGGCTTTTAACTTGTACCAGTAAAACAGACCACATTACACCAGTCCTAGCTGCCCTCCACTGGTTGCCTGTGAGTTTTAGAATTGATTTTAAGATTTTACTGCTTGTTTTTAAAGCCTTGAATGGTCAGGCTCCTGCTTATATTAGGGAACTGCTAATTCCATATGAGCCTGATCGCTGCCTGAGATCTTCCGGCAGGGCCCTACTTGCCGTTCCGAGGGCCCAGCTCATCACCAAAGGGGACCGAGCCTTTTCCGTCCGGGCCCCCAAGCTGTGGAACTCCCTGCCGGGAGATCTCAGGCAGGCTAACTCAGTTTCTTCTTTTAAATCTCTTCTTAAGACTCACTTTTATCGCATGGCCTTTTACTAAGCAGTGGTTTTAATGTAACTTGTATGTTTTTATTGTCTGTGAGATCTTTTAATACCTTGTTTTATCTTGTTTTATGTATTTGTATTATGTTTTATTGTTGTATGGGATCTTTTAGTAATTTACTCTATCGTTGTTTTATGTGTGTTATTTGTGATTTGTTTTTATTGGAAAGCACCTTGTAACCTGGGTTTGGAAAGGTGCTATATAAATAAATAAATATATAAATATATGTGGTCAACTGACAGTTTTGGTGGTATTTTAGGCACATGTCTGATATCTTGGCTCCCCCAGTGATTGGGTGCACTCCAACACTTTGCCAACCTGAGTGCATATGTTATAGTAAAATCATGGTGAAACTGTCACTGGATTACCATGACAATGCTTACAGAAACACAAAGATGATTTTAATAGCCAATAATGGTTGATTAATTTGTTTGTTTTCACAGCTACAGTCTAGAGTTCTCATATTCTGCCCGAACCCGACCCGACCCGACCCGACATTTTCGGGTCGGGTCGGGCCTAAAATTTACGTGAATTGGGCGGGTCGGGTCGGGCTTCGGGTTCTGTGGGGGATTTTTTTTTTTTTTTCTTCTAAATAAAAAAAATAGAATTATGTGTTCTGTTATTGATTATGACGTTTCATTTTTATGTGACTGGTGGAGAGAGTGAGAGACTGGATTGGATTTGGAGGCTAAACTTTCAGTGACAGACAGACAACCAGCTGTGCGAGCGCAGCGCAAACAAGAGAGAGAGAGTTGCAGCAGTATCTCGCTGTGCTGGCAGACTCGGCAGCAGGGACGGTTTTTGCTATGTATTGACCCGCACATGCCGCGGCACCATCAGTCGGCATCAGGCGGGCCGGACGCGGCACCGTCCGATACCGCGCCCACCCGTCAGGTCTGCCGGATCTGACAGGTGAGCTGCCTGATACCGACTGATGGTGCCCCGGTGCTGCGGCCGACCTTTTTTTTTTTTTTTTTTTTTTCGGGCTTTATCGGGCTGTCGGGCCTAAAGTTCGGCTAATTAGTCGGGTCGGGTCGGGCCTCGGGCTGGCCCAGTCCGGCCCGGGTCGGGTCGGGTCTTAATTTTCAGGCCCGATGAGAACTCTACTACAGTCACACAATTCACATAATAGCCAGCAGCCTACAGCTCCGCCCGTACTCCTTTTAAATGCTTTGCTCCACACTCACTGCTGTATAACAAGCAGTGAGCTGGCACGTCCAAGTGGAATGCACCTATGGCTAACCATGATCCTGCGAGTGAGTGAGTTTCACCTACAGCTCATAGAGAGGCCTCACATCTAAAAACTGTTCCTAACACTCAAACCTCAACCCAAACAGCAACAGATATGGGACAAAACTAGAATTATCGCCCAAAGCACACAGCTGTGAACAAATTACAGAGGAAACAGTTCTAGACGTACGCCTATAACTTGGGAGTTGGCACCCTTGAGAGAGAGAAATGAGTAGTAGCCTCTATAATATAAAAGATGGGAAAAAATCCTAAACACGATGAAGAAGAGAATAAACTTGCCTGTGGTTAGTTACTGGCCATGTAAAACTGCCAGATATTTACATCACCGGCAGTAGGAGCAAATTCTTGGGAACAGATCAACCTGAACTTCCACTGCAACATACAGAGTGTTACTTAATTCTGAATATCCCTGTTCATGCAGTGTGTGAATAAAAAGCCTCATGCAAATAAAGCAATCAGGAGGAGAAAGAAAAAAACATGAACTTTTGGTACAGTGAACCACTGTCTATATCATCACTCATGGCAATTGAATGAGTTTGAATCGGCAACTTGATAGGTGTTTCATCAGCAGTTATCATGCCATATTCCCTGTTTTATCTCTCCTGCGTTGCCTCTCTTTATTCTCTCTTTGTCTGTCTGCGTGCTCGTTGCTTTTTTACAGACAGTAAGTCAATCAGCTTGTCTGCCTGTCTGCCTGGCTGTGTGCTCACGACTTTTTCAGTTGGCTTGTCTGTTTCTCCAGATGGGAGGTGCAAGAAAGAGGTGGGGGCAATATCCTCAGCAAGGAAATCTTTCAAGTGACCTTGGTGAAAGTCTGATGATTTGAGAAGAGCGGCAATATCAATAATAATGGAGAAATTAATAAGCTGCCGCATTGGCCTAAGGGTTAGACTGTAGGGGGTGGAGGGGGTGGATGAAGAGTGGAGGGGCTGTGATAGCCGGGATGGGAGGGGAGCATGACTGGAGCATGGCAGGGAGAAGGGGTGAAGGAGTGGTGGGGGACTGGGGGAGGGGGTGGGGGAGGTTCGTAAGTGCACGATTTCCTCAGCAGCAGAGCGGTGCTGCAGTCCATGCTGTCACACGTCAAAGAGGGAGCAAATCAAAGGCAGCTCTTTTGATGAATATAAAACAGAGAGTCCTGCTGAGAACCACTCTCCCTCTCTCCCTTTCTAATCACAGAGCCGCAGAGGCGGCGGGCTGCACCAATCCTCCCAGCCCCACACAAAATGAAAGGCGAGTGGAAACAAGGGGAAGGGGACGGAGAGCACACGCGATCACAACAAAGGCTGCTTTACAATAGCAATAAACATTTGTCCTCTTGAGGTGTCTGCAGTGATGGGTGCGGTATGGCAAGAGGTGAGAGGAGCTGGGCTGGCATCAACACACTTATACCCCCCACCCAACCTTGGGAAAAAAAGGCTCACCTCCTATCTCTACAAGTGTAGTACATGCATTTTATCTGGAAACAGCAAACAATCCACTCCAGGCGCCAAAGTATGTTGCTCAGCCTGCAGGGCTTTGATAACATGTCTAATATTTTCCATAAAAAGCTCCAAAAAACAGCATTACCTCATGGGTGTATGTCTTATTAACTAAGGCTTCAGAAAGGCTTAAGTGCTGACTGCGCCTCCATTGAAATTATAAGGTCCTTTTCTCAAACTCTGAAAAAGCTATTGAAGTAACACTATCCCAAATTTTCATTAGCACATTCCCTTTCATAGACTGGGTCAGAGGCATAACAGCCCTTAACAGGTATGGTGCGTGTGTGTCTAACTGTGCGAGTCTCTTTAGAAACCCTGATGTGTACTAAGAGTGGGGTCTGATAACATCCTACCCAACATGGGCTTTATTGTCGAGATAGGGCACTTCCCTCTCCCTTAACCTCTCATTTCTGTTGCTCTCTGTGAACATGCAAGCCCGGCACTGCAGGCAGAAACAAGACCCATTACCTTGCAATACAACCCCCCCCAAACCCTCACATACTTCAGTTCTCTTTATTTATTATATGGCCATTTCTTGCCGATCCTAAATGTGGATTTTAATCTTTTTTTTTTTTTAAGTATTAGCCTAGTCTTTCTGGCTTTTTTTTTCCATGTGTGTGGATCTCATCTCCCTCCCTGCAATTATTCATGACAATATAAACACAACTACATATGTAACAAAAAAAAAAAAAAAAAGTTCTGTATGTCGCTACATGAGCTAAAATCTTCAGGTCAAGAGATTTTTGACTCAATTACCTGGGTAAAAATGTTATTAGTGAAACAGAAATAGCCTGCATAAGCAGATCTTCCATCAACAAGAATATGTGAGGGCATCTCCAGGGGGCGCTCTAGAGCAGTAAAACTGGGCTACATAGAGTCAAAGTGGCCAATGGGATGTTTCCATAATATCTGCTCACAAAATTATATATATTTTTTTATGTTGCATTGGTGAAAATGACGAGATGCTGGTTGAGAAAACACACATTTCTGTGTGCTTAGATGAAAGAAATCTGGAATCAGTTAGGAAAATACTTTTCATCCTGTGATTAGGCACCCAGTCAACACCACAAAGTGGAAATCTTCTGAAATTGCTGTGATTTTACTATCATCGACCTCACATCAGCTTGTAATTATGTCTTCATTTTAAATATTGATCCATTTAAAAATGACAGTAATGGTCCAGTTACTGGTAAATATTTGGAATCAAATATAGTGATCATTTTATAGCATTTAGTGCCATTGACAGCCATATAGTCTTATCTGTTAAGCAGGTGTTCAGGCCTACAGGTGCCCCGATGGACAAAAGACTGTACTGCACCCTTTTTTTCTATGACAGCAGTCTATGGCTGTGGTTTGGCTTTCTCTCTGTATAGGCGTGGATTGAACCCCGTGTGTGTAAAAGGCTACTTCCCAATTATTCCTTGTACAGTAACAGGCAAGCTGTAAAAATATTATGCATGGCTCATTCAGTCACCGCAACCCATATGTCAATGTGTGGAGCTCCACAGCAGTACCAACCCCAGCCCTGACTGGTCAGTCTCCAAAGCTCAAAAATTTTCATCACAGTATATACTCGGCTGAAGCTCAGCTTCCTTGGCCCTGCCTGGCCCCACCTCCCTTGGGTAGTGCTCCTCTACTGCTCCCCAGGCAGCATTTGTGTGTGACACCAAAACCCACTCCCACCCAGTCCCTGGGCCCAGAAAGTGACACATGCTTGGGTGTCGCTGCCGTTTCACCTCCTGCCTGCTGAAGTATGAGGCAATTTCCTGCGAGTGGTGCAGGGCGAGGCAGAGCAGGAGGCTAGGCGCACCTCAGCTCCGCTGCTCTCTTTGATACTGTCAGGGAAGAGTAATGGCTCTCTGCAGCAGCAGCCACAACCGAACTAATGTTGTGTGACTTTGGCTCTCCTTTCCAATGCATTTCCACCACAGTGAGGAGGAGAGGGACAGGAAGAAGACAGCCCAACAGTGAAGGATAAGGGAGAAAGGATAAAGCTGCATAGAGTAAAGACAAAAACCTTCGCAGTTAACATTCAGTTTCACTAAATCCTGAAAAACAAAAATCTTGTCTTTCTAGCTTTCAAAGGCATGGCATGGACGTTCATATTTTTTGCTGCAGCCCTACTTTAACTCGCCAGTCTATACAGCATGCTAGTCAGTCTACAGGGCCACCAGGAAAGCCTGAATAATTAACAGCAAGCCCTGCTAGTCAGGGAAGCTCTAACTAATCTTTACCATGATTTGAAGGTCACAGTGTTTCAGTACAGAGAGAGAGAGAGAGAGAGAGAGAGAGAGAGAGAGAGAGCAGCTTATCAGAGGAAGGACCTCGTCCAGTTGAGCAATCTACTATCTCAGCAGCTATATCCGCAATTACAGCCTTGTTCATTGTGTCTGACCTCACAAATTCAATGAGCAGAGAAGAAAAACTTGTCTCATCATTTTTGCACTATTTCCATATTCAAACTCAAGAAAGACAGAGGAGGCCTCTTTCTGTTTGCAGACCTGCATACCTCTGTGCTTGAACTCTTGGCCTTCTTTCCGCTACAGATGTAATTGCAATCAAACCTGTCTAGAAATTACCATTAATGTAATTATGCAGAATTACAAGCTGATTCAAATTGTACAATATTGCCATTCATTGGAGCTAATTGACTGCTGTGGCCTTAAGGCTGAATACCAGATGTGTGCAGATGTCAAGAGATAGTAGCTCTTATATAGAGCATGAGGACTGATGACTGTTTCAGGGGGACAGGCTACTATTCTGCTTGGTTCCTACACTGAGTCTATTAACATGTGGTATCACTAGAAATCAATTTAACAAGACACCTTTCAAAATGCCCTGGTTCTGAGTCAAACAACTACAATTCTGACTGGTAACATATGTGTGACTTATGATAGAAGTGGGCGTTTATAGAATTGTACCCTAAATCCAATTAATTTGGCAGTATGTACTGTAGGTTATGTATAAAAGCATATGGGCTGTTTATTGGAAAAGTGACACAGAATGTATTGTATGAAATATACAACATTAATCTAGGCTTTTGAGGTGACGATCTATGAACCAATGTGAGAAAGCTTCTTCTGCATGTTTGCTGTTTGTTCTTTTGTAATATTTGTCTTATTCTGCTCTTGTTTTGATTGGATTAATCTCTTTACCTATTTGACATTATTTGATTACGTTAAAAATGTGATTGTTATTGATCAGAGGTAATAACTGTACCCTGCTGCACTCAAGAGCTTTTAATAAGCTTTTAATAAACTGGAATTTGAAAACATTAAAATACTTTATTTCTCTGTTTCCAAGCAAGAAATCTTATCCCCAAATGTGAATGATCATTAGTTACATCTTTGCTCATGCTGCTGCTGCTGCTGGTCCTTCCTGGTCATCTCATAGCTCTCTGATGATCTCCTGAAACTCAAGGACCTCAGATTCCACTCCACCGTCTGACTGTTATACATCCTCAACATGCACTACAATGAGATTCTTTTCCACTAATAATTTCTGGGAACCACAGTCATTATTTGTTGAAAAACTGCCTACAACATATTTTGGTTTAAGTGATGATCAAAAATGAATTTTTGCTATCATTTTAAGAAGCAGCCCTCAATATAATGCTAATGTGTTGTGTAACGTGTGCAATGTGTAATGAGTTCCCACTGTAAGCTTGTGGACATTAGCCTATCCAAGTCCCGATTATAGCAGTTATTTGCTTGTTTTGTTGTTTATTGCTTTGTTTTTCTGCTAATTTTAAATCATTACATGGATTTGTTTTGTTTTTAATAAAGTTAGGAGTTATCAGACATTACTTTGTGTCTGATCTATGACTGCCAATAGCTACTTGTTGGACCTAGTCTGCCTCACCATTAGTCAAAGTAATAAATGTTGCTATGTACAGAAAGCAATAATGTAATGTAATCCCACTAGTTCTAATGAGACATAAGTAATATAGTACATTTTGAAAGGAACTTCCCCAGCACTGAGGGATCTCAATGGCACAAGCATTACCACATCAACACACCAAGCTTATTACATAGCAGATGCAGCAAAGCTTCACAGTCTGAGCGAAACACAGATAAACAATGCAGGTTTAACTGGCATGTGAAAGAACGTGGAAGAAAATGTTTCAATTTCAGAAGAAGACGGCTTTCCTTTGACAGAAAATAACATCAATTCCAGAGGAAGGTGAGCTTGCATTGTGCTTGTGGGTAAAGTGTGGTGCTACTTCAAATCCATTTTCCATAGCCAAATTGGTCCTGTGTTGATATGTCTCAGTGGAAGGGAAAGACACAAGCCACCCTGAATCAGAAATGTGGCAAAATAAATGCCCGTGCAAAAAACTTTGATAAATATTTCAACATCAGAACATGCAATCAAGACACAGGTGCATCAATCATTTTGGCAGATCACTCTGCTATAGGCAAGGCTATAAGCATGAGGTCAACACTGGGCTGGAATTCTGGCCTGAGCCCCAATATGCCCTTATACTTGGAGGCCCTACCCCACCCAGCCTGACAGGTCCCACAAAAAGCCTGATCAGAGCCCAAATAAAATTTTTAATAAGAGTACAACTGTAAACACATGGACTAGTGTGACCATGTCACATTCTGATATGCAAACACACATAGATACCAACACACAAAGAGACAAATTAGAGCAGAGAGAATTTATATATTAAGTCTTAATATTGTAGTGTATTGGGGCATTACTGTGACAAATAAATACTCGACCTGAGCTCGGCATTCTTCCTCGGGCCCCATTGGGCTCGAGTCAGGTTGCAGACTTCTAACATTTAACAATAAAACTTAAAAAGCTTGACAATGGGATAAATTCACGGCATACCTGTGAATCATTATTAATCATCCAAAACATGTCTTTTTAAAAGAAACGTTGGGAAATTGGATGCAGCTTCATGAAGGCAGTTGAGTAGTTCCCGCGTACTGTAATCAAGCTGTTTGCATGCACCTTAAAGCATATCCTGACTCTCCATTAAAATTCAAAGGATGCAGACTTATACATGTCACTCAATAATTAGAATTTAATCAGCCTTGGGATCACCAATTACATGCTCCTTGGTGGGTATGTTATATCCTTCTTCAATGGCAAAACGATACCAGTTAAAATGGTCAGATGTCTTTCCTTTTAACTGGCATAATTATTTCCTCTGTAAAAACACTGAGACTCAGAAAGTATACATGGAAGGCGCGTAGACACATAGTCTCATTTATGATTTCTCAGTTCTCCTCTCTGAATCATACCAAGCTTACCTGTTTATTTACTTCCCAAGTTCAATGTTAGATTTGGGGTATGCCTGCTACCCACTGAAAACAACCAACTCCATGACAGTATTACAAAGATGCATACTTATATTCAGCTTTTCTTTGTTTCCTTTCCTCCCTCTCTTTCTATTATGATTATCACTGTTGTTGTTGTTTCCTACCCACAAGGAACAGTAATTATTCCCCTTTGCTATTATGACTGGGGTAGTGGGCGTGGGATGGGCATGGGGATTGCTAACTGTGGATATTTTCATATGTGCAGGAAAAGCTCCCTGGCTAAAGTAAGCGACATAGTTAAATAGAGGAAGATAATCACTAAAGGCTGTTTACATCTACTTGAGTTTGATTAGGAAGACTGCAGTCATTGTCTTCAATACAAAAGGTTTTCACATAGATGCTCAAAAAGACTGCTACCGGTCTCATATACATCTGGGGCCGGATTCTCTAAAGGTTCTTATGATTAAATTTCCTCTTAAGTCCCACTTTTTTCTTATATTTGGGTTTAAGAAGAATCTTAAGATATTTTTGAATTCACAAACAAAATATCTCAAGAACCCAAACAAAAGATCTTAAGAATGCTCGCAAATTTATTCTTGTGCTTTTTCTTAAGAATAAATGGGATTCTTGAAATAAATTATCTTACTATTTTTCTTGAATAGTATCGTAACTTTAAGACAGGTAAAGGTCGCCTTAATTAACCACATGCTGTGTGAAGGTAAGCTATTTTTCAAACATCTTTGATAAATTTAGAGCCAAATTTGATTATATAACATAGATTAATGTAGTAATACCTTAATAATTTTACACTGTATAAGTTAACATAGAGATAATCGTTATCTAAACTGTAATTCAGCCTAATATCTAAGCTAGTATTTAGACACATATAGACTATTGTTTCTGAGTCTATATGAGGACATTTTGTTTAGCCACCAATCACCACTCAAGTGTCAATTATATTTAGATTCTATTAACTAATAGATTAGTAATATCGTCGCTGTCCAATACAAACTACGTATCTCAATTTTTGAGAAAACACTTTTATAAAATCAAATCAAAGTTGAGACTATAATGGATATTGTTTTGTTGTATTTTAGATGGAACTGCTGTGGGTTGCAGCTAGAGAGGGCAATCCAGAAAGACCTCTGAGAGACTGGATGGATCCCCTGGCCCTTCCTGGGTAGATAGTTGCGAAGTTCGCAAGTGGAAAAAATCAAGAAGTTTGCAAGATAATGTGTAGTTCTTAAGAAAATAATGGGGAATAGCACTTGAGAACATTCTTATGAAAAAAAGATTAAAAACTACTAGAGAAACTAGAAAACAGATTCAGACCTTCCTACGAAACACAAACTACACCACAAGAAACAAACAAGCAGCATCTGAGCTACCTAGTGCCCTGCCATAATCACCATGACTTATATGACAGCTAATGAGATTATTAATAAATTAAACTGAAGCAATAATAAGCTTTTTTTTTTAACATCAGCATACTTGAAAATCAGTTTCCTTATAATATTTAAATGTGTACAGCAAGATGCTTCAAGATCAGAACATCTACTCTGTAGGGAGAACCTGTGGTGTACAGTATGAAGTTTCTATTAGGGTTGGGTACGATACACCGATACGACCGGATAACCAATTTTACGGGCGAGAGATACGGTTGTATCGGTAGTAGACTCCTCAATCGATACGAAATCCGCCATGAATCCTTAGATGAATCGATTGTAGAGTTGTGGATCGGATATCGCGAGACTATGAATCGGTTGCCTGAGGCTTTACAGTTTCCATCTCTAAACAACACGAGAGCTCACGAAAGGACTCTCCCGCATGCTCCGTAACGTTAAGGGGCTTTCACATAGCGCGTGCTCGGCGCAGACCTCGGCCACCACAGCCATTCATTGTGTATGTGATCGCGGGACGCGAGGGCGCACCGGGCTGCGCCGAGAAGGGCGCAGCGTGGAGCTGGTTGGCGCCCTGTGAGGTCAAATCTGGGTGGCACAACCCCTCCAGTCGTTTCACCTGCACCTGCACCACTAAGAAAAACATTTACAACAACTGCACCGGCACCGTACGAGTCCAAAAGGCAGAGAAACTTTACAGGCTACGCGCTAGCGCACTGACATAGATGTGTAACAAAGCGAAGAGGTGCCACTCTGCTGTATTTTCACTGGCTAACAGCAGCACACTGGCTTAGCTTGTCTATTCAGAGAAGAGGTATCACTTTGGCTTATTTTTCATATTCAATCTATGTTATCACAGGAATGCTCCTGCTCATTCATTGTTGAATTGTTAGGTCTGTTTGATAAGTAATTTACATTTTTAAAACAAATAATAATTTAACATATTGTTAAATAATTTAACATATTGTTAAATTACTGGAGTCAAACTTACTGGTAAACATCTACTCCTTCAAGATAATTTATTATGTTCTACAACTCATAATCATACACTAACACTAAATAGCGAGTGTTTGAGAAGCATATTTCCTCTGTGCTACAAAAGATCTGAAGTAAAAAGTGCTCTCTTGTTGTCATGGGTCTGGACAGTACCGCCACTGGTTCCGTGCCCGGACCACGGTCCATCATTTGGTGATGCCCAGTCTACATCAACAAATGTTAACTATCGTATTGTTTTTAGGGTTGTATTGAATCGTATCGTTCTTAAACCGTATCGAATCGTATCGTTCTTAAACCGTATCGAATCGTATCGTATCGTTCTTAAACTGTATCGAATCGTATCGAATCGTTCTCTATTAAAAATATATCATTTCTGAATCGAATCGTAACCCGTGTATCTAGATATGTATCGAATCTGCCTCATGCCAGAGATTCCCAACCCTAGATTCTATCATGCATTGTTCTTAAGTCACTCTGTCCACAGTAATGTGTCTATTCACAGGTATGTGGGACATAAACACAAACTCTAATGTTAGTTTAGCCATGCCTGTTAAGAATTCCGATGTCTACTCTGACAGAAATACTTCTTCTATGAGACCACTTGGCCACTCAGGACAAACTACAGGCTAAATCCAAAATGACTACACATACACTGCCTTGATTTGAATCAATGCAAGGATAAAAACAGAAGACAGACAGAGAGTGTGTGCAAGAGAGTGAAGTGCATTAGAGTGTAACGAGGCAGGGGTTGTCTGGAGCCAGTGGCCTGAGGCAGTGCATGGAGAGCGTTGGGCTGGTGCGCATGCTGCAGGGTATCGTCTGAGACTGGCTGGGCTCCTCCACCAACTGCTGCAGCTATGTTTGTAGCACAGTGGGTCACAACCTACTAGCGTGTGTCGTTTTGTGGTGTGTGTGTGTCTGTGTGTGTCTGTGTGTGCGCTGCACTTAGAAAAATAGAGGAGCAACCCAAGAAAGAAAAATGGAACCAAAGGGACCTCAAAAAGAAATAAAACAACAGACCTAAGTTTTGGTAGAAACAAATAGTAATCCACCTTTGCCAGTGTTGGGTGTGTGTGTTCCCAGGACCCCTTTGCTGTGAACTGTGGGGCAAATGTCCTCGGCAGAGAGCAACCCTCGCAGCGTCTTCACACAGGTTCTTTGAACACACAGCGCTGCTTTCCCCCTATGAAGCTCATCTGTGTCTGCCCTCTACCAAGGCCTCCCACCTACACTCTTTATTTGCTCATTGGTCATAGGTGCAGTGCCATGACCTTGTTGCATGTATACCTGTGCCTGTCTTTACCTCCAGCTTCCCTGAGGTCCTGGGGGACAGCTTGGTAAAGCCCTTTTCTGTATAATGTCCAAATGTGAGAAGCTGTGTGTTTCTAAAGGGGCTATTATACTATGCTCATTATTTCTGACCTGATGCTAGGTACAGCAGGCCCAGCACACTGCTTGAAGTGGGTGTTCTAGCTCTTCCTAAACCTCAGCATTAAGTACCCTCTTTGATCTCTCACTGCTGTGACAAACCAGCACCACCAGGCCTCCTAAATGAACCACTCAGAATTCTAGCAGCATGCAACAACATGTAGTAGGGCTACCGAGAAAATATGTAGATCAGCTAGGAACACACTGAAAAAAGATGAGCATGCAGGGCCCTCAGTATAATTAACCACAATGAGCTGGAGGCAGACGTGTGACTCCAAAGAATAAAAGAGAAGATTAATACCAGTATTTCCACAGATTGCTCTGAAAATTAGGATTTTACACAATAAAAGCAGAATATTTTATCTGTTAAAGGTTATTTGTTATCTCCAGGCACCCAGAAAGGACAACTATCGTCTTAATCTTCACAGGTTTCTGTGCCAATCATTAGCATGCTAATTACAGCTAGGGTTCCAGATAGAGTAAGTCAAATAAAGCATGTGGAGAGACTCTTTGTCATCCCAAGACCCTGGAAGATCTATCTGTTGCTTGCTCCAAAAAATATCCTTTTTGAACAAAATGACATTACGTTTTCCAAACACAGTTTACAACAAGGTAGGGAACACAGTGTACCATGCCAAATTAGTGAAGGTGCGCTCCCTGGCCTCAAGAAGACGAGCCCAATGACCTGCTTTGTGATGCAATTACTTATCACAGCTACCTGGTAATAAGCTCCTCAATAACGGATACCGGTGTCGAATTTAGCCAGAATCTCTGTTGCATGCCATTCCCTCTGTATTTGCTATCAGTGTTTAACCAATAAAGCATCATAAAGCATCAGTGACCATGACATCCCCCACAATTGGTGCAAGTCATCCTGGGTACAATTTGTTCATTTTTGTTTTATGTGTGATGTGTGGTGTCTGAGACATTGCTCTTTGGCCCACCACGGTGGTGCTGTGGTGGGTCAGTTTCATTATGTGTATGCTGGATATCAATTTGAAAATGGATAGGCGTGCCGAGATCTTGAGCATGAGGCTTAGAGCTCAGCCAGCCTGGTGGTGGCGCTGTGGTGGGCCAATCAGGTCAATATTGAAAAATGCAGGAACCCCAATGTCAAAATCCATCATTCTCCCAAGTTTTGTCCAAAACAGGTAGCAGATGCTCAGTAACAGTGGATGAGGGACGGATTGAAGAACGCGCAGAGATCGGGCCATACTGCATTCTCTGATCTTTAACTGTGGGAGACAAATATATTTTTCTATCTACCATCAAAGACAACATTATATGACACAAGGTTTGACACACTATTGGTACCAGTTATTGAAATGTACTCTTGCATATTGAATTTTAATGGCTCACACTTGGCTATCACCCAACTATCACCCTGCTTCCACTGTATGTCGAGATACAGACTGGGTGTGATGGAGTTACATTCTCCCTTGTAATTCACTCTTAAGGTCAATGAGAGAACACTGTATCTTGAGAAAACTGTTCTGTAAATTAAAAAATTTCTACAGAATTTTTACACAATGGGGTAGCATAGTTAAGGTTATTGCTTCATTTACACATTTGTGGTCTGAATACATTAGCACTGCTTAGTCAACCTTGATGTATGCATTATACCTGAGTAAATATTACAGACAAATGCATTCATGATCATAACCAGAATGCCAGAATCAGAGATACAGCCTCTGAAAATGCGGTGACAATGTATAAAATTTGCTGTAATTCCTAAACGGTTAATGCCATATTTTTGTTCAATACCTTAAATTAAAGATGAAAGTCTGCACTTCAATCACATCTTGATTTCTCCATTTCAAATCCACTGTTGGTGGTGTACAAGGGAATAATTATAAATATTGTGTCACTGTCCAAGTACTTATAGACCTAACTGTACTTTACTCAAGAAGAATTTCCCTTGGTGACAGACTACAGTGTGGTCTAAAAGTCTGAGTCCACCATCAAGAAATATTTCTTTTCATAAAGCTTTCCAGACTTATTTGAAGAAGAGCCGTTAGAATGATGACTTGCATGGGGTCCCCTCCATAGTCCCCACAGACCTCAATAATACTGAAAATCTTTGAGAATATCTGGAAAGGGAAAAGGCAAAACATACCGTAACATCGCAACATACTCTCTGGGATGCCATAAAAGGGTGTTGAAATAATAATAATAATGTGGATTCTGAAATTTGAGCTAAACTTAAACTAAACGCCTATGCATTCGGTGTCTGGTGATAGATCATGTTGTGACTGTATTGTGAGCCCCATATTTTAGCCTGATTGTATCACATGTAACACAAATATTACAAGATTTTATTGCAAAACTCAATAAAGGGCCAAAGAATTTTTTAAACTGAATTTATAGGATTTTATTTAATCCTTCATAAAATATGTATATTAAAGCTGAAGTATTTTTTCACTAAAATGACATCGTAAGTGTTGATGTACACATTAGGAGAAAAAAATTGAAATATACTGGTATCCTAAATAGTGTCTCATTCCCTAGCATTAATAACTATTGCCGAAGAAAAGCTCACATCACTAATTTTTACTTGACCCAATTTTCTCAGAATTCACAAAGTAAGCATTTTTAGGCTTAATGTCAATAAGCCAAATCTGCCTGCAAGCTTTCACCAAACCTACAACCATGCACACATCATCACCGCTTCAATTACTTCTTCCTCCAACCAGATACTCTGGGCTAAATGCCATAGGTCACTCCTCTCATTCAGCAAGAAATCAAAATGATAATGAGTCCTTATTAGAAATTCTATCTAGAAGTGCACATAGGAAACATCAAAAGGTGCTGACAGGGTGACTGGGGGCAATGATGAGGCTCAGTGATAATCCACATCAAAGCAGAGGCCGAGGGTGTGGGGACCTCCATCAGGGGACTAGGACTGTTACACATGTGGAGCCAAAATAAATACAGCGAGCTAGAAATTCACATGCTGCCAATTGGGATAATTCACTGCTCTGAAATTGAAATGTATTATTTGTAACCATCCCCAAAAGGAAAAGGCACTTTTTTGGGGGGGTTGATGAGCCCAGTCAAAGTCAAGCCAGCGGAGATGAGGTGGTGTAGTTTGGTAAATTATAAATGATAGCCCCACAGTAAAAAGACATAAAGGAAATAATAAAATAAAACATCTAGTGGAGCCGTGATGAACGTACACTGGAAATGTGCACTTCAGTAAACAATCAGGCGACGTCAATTATCTAAAATTGGGCTGGCTATGGAGCATTTCTATTCCGGCACTGGCACAGTCAACCTTTTAATGGCAGGCTGTTAGATGATAGCTATCTGTCTGTCGGCCTCCAGTTTGAATTCCCAACAAATCCTTTTCACACAGACCCATTACAAAGTGGCAGTGCTGGTTCACACCACCTTGAGAGTGGCCTGTTTTAGGGAGAGTCCAGCAGACCCATCACTGTGTCCATAGATTAATAGGGTTCACAGGTTCTGTCCCACTGTGGCAGAGGTCAGTGGCCCAGACCTGACCTTCTTTACTTCCCGCGGGCCTGCCTCTCTGTCCTCCCCTGTCCTGACCACCTCATCTACCACTCACACAGCTAGTGAGTCAGAAAATAGTTCTGACCGCCCTCATCGACCACCTTACCTGGCCACCAGCACAGACTGTCATCATACCAACACTGCAGCACATTCCCAGTGAAACACTATCATCACCACCGATCCAAGGGGGCTATGGACTTTCCACCACTAAAACAGAGGGGTCCCTACATCTATTTGTGTTTCTAGGTATAAGTCTGTTTGTCTGCCTGCCATTCAGTCAGACAGCAGAGCAGGCAGGCATGCGAAGAAGCAAGCAGTTGATGCAACCTGCAATCCATATGACCTTCATCTTTCCCATTATTATGTAAAAGTGCTTATCTATTTAAAAAATGGGATTTATCAAGCATTTGAAAAGGTGTTAAGATGCGGGCCTAATTAAAAAATAGAACAAATGTCACAATTAGGGCAAGAGAAACTGAAGCTATCCATGACAGTAATCCAATTGCCAAACATCTAGGAAAATTAAAGTTATTTTAAAACCAAATAAAGCTCGATTTTTTTAATAGGCTGAGATGGGTGTATTTCCCATGACAGTCAGTACTAGCCAGATCTTTAGTACAGATGCACACGTATTGCCTACACTATGTATACAGAATGATTATGGCAGCAGGATTGCTGACTTTTGATTTTCAAACATCCACAGGGGCAGAAAATTTGCTTGAGATTGCACTTGGCCACCACACAGCTCCCACTCCCTCCTTTCATTATACGACATTGTGCATTTTCCAATTACAGGGTACTATAATTATATTACACTTAAATAATAGAGATTTCATCCACTTAAGGATTCAACAGCATTATAAACTCAGCACAACACCAAAATTGGTCTGATGTATAATACAAAAAAATGCATACTTCATTCAAGTTTCATTTCATTAGGTATTCTATGAATTTCCAATTAGGATAGAACAGGAGGGAAAATACAAAGTACCGGAGTCTTTCATCTTTCCCAGGAACAGGCAGTGATTGTTGAAATATTCTATATCATCTGCGGTTTCTGAGACTGAGTCAGACCAACCTGTTTGTTATAGAAAATTTATCATCAGGCAGACAACATGGGAGATGCTAAAGTTCAAACACTGAACCAGCATCCAGTTCATTCTATTAGGAGAAAATGGAAACCAGAAATAATGAGAGCCTCTTCCTCTATCCCCTGCCCTGTGCACCTGGACAGAGAGCAGAGGAGAGTAAGAAGAGGCCTCCTCCTTGCACATTCACATTTTTCATTCCATATTCTCACCTCTCGCCCTTACTAACCCACCCCACCACCTGCAAACCCCATGCCTCAACAGGATTGGGGAATTTCAATCCTACTTCATATCCTAGAACAAAACAGTCCAACCCTGATTGCTGATGCATTTCAAAGCAGACATCATTATATTTTCAGACGGCTTTCTTTAAAAAATGTACTGAAAACCTTTATGCTGGTTCCCGAGGGCCCCCTTCTCCTCTTCTCTTATGGTCTTATTAGTCTCTATCTCCCACTGCCTGCTGGGGGAAACACATTGCTATTCATTTTCTGTCTTTCTGACCTCTGTGTGGATGGAATTCATCTGGCCTATCCCTTGTTCTTTACCTTGCTTTGGAGACAAGCAGCTACTGTCTGGTACAGCTATTAAATCATAAACACCATTAAATAAAAATGAAATGGAGAGAGCCAGAGGAAAGATAGAGAGGACTGAGCAAAATACTTGAGTTTTTCCACTGTGCTGATAATCCTTGTGGGTTTTATTGTATAGTGAATACTGTCATATTAAGAGAATAAACTTAAAAACAATATGCCCTTTGGTCTATGGGAACAGAGCTGTCACTTTTTTCCCATCATCAGAGGGTTTGAATAAAAATAACTGGAAGAAATTTGTTCTAATTTATTCAAAACTCCCAACGTTCAAAAATAACAAGTAGCTGGGACATGATTTGTGACTTCAATACATGCTGAGCAGCGTTTGCTGCCATACAAGGCAGGTGGGCCCATGTCATATCAACATGGAGCCAACATACCTGCAACTAACAACAAGTGACTAACAACAGCAATCTCCTGCAAGTCATATAGGCAAAAAAAAAATGCTTCTGCCTGCTAGCAGAAGCAAATGATATGCAAAGCACCACCCCATCAGTTGACAGGACTGTCTGTGGGATTTGTGACGTACCAAATCTAGCTGGCCTGAGGTACGTCGGAATCACAGATTTTAGGGGCGAGCACAGTCACCTCCACCTTCAGGAGGAGACTGTGGAGGAGGATTGCGGAAACACCTCTCGAGTGACAAACTTTGCATAGATACAAGTGAATATAGTCAAGGTCGGACGTTTAAGGGAACATAAACGTAAGAAAAACATATTTTTGAGTGGCAGGGGGGCTTTACGTAACAAAAACATTCATGCAATGAGCAATGCTTTCATTCACCACCATCCAAGTTCAGGACAAACAGTAACTGTCACTACATTAGATTTGATGATGAACACTGGGTCAATATGGATATATTTTCAAACAGATATATATTTTTAAACAGTATATGGATTCTGATCTTTTTTGCCAAAATTTTGTTCCATCAAAGGGAGGGACAACAATTCTGAATATCGAGGAAAACTCATAGGCCCACGTGGGAACTGCCTAAAATTGTATGATCTTTACAATAATCACATTAGTTTTTTGCAAGTGACATTTTTATTATACTTTTTTGTTTAAATCCATGCAGTTAAAAAGAAAAAAACCTGAGTGGGGGCAGTTCATAAGTTGTTAGCATTGAATTGGTGGGTTGCTAACTTGTTGGCTTAGCTTACGGATGCCGATGTGGAGGTTGGTGGCAAGCGTGCCGGCCTGCAAATGTAATATTTAAGCTGGAAATGTTGTATCAATGTTTGCCGTGCTGCTATGCTGCTGCTTGGTGGAACAGGAAGTGGGGTCTGAAGCAACTTGCGCCTCAAAGTATTTCAAGTTTGGTGTGTTTTTTCTAAGAGTGAGAAATAAATGGATTCAAAGCATGTTATTTCGACTCAGGCTGACTTGTTACTTGTTACTTGCTATCAACAAACATTTGGCTGGCCTCAGTCTCAGCTGTTTCAATAAACTGACAGTTTTCTTGACTGTGATAACTTTTGAGTTGAGAGTGCTCTAATTAAGGCTTTCTTTCTTAAAAGCAGTGATAACATCACTAAAAAGCATTTTTAAGTCCTAGGTCCTTACCGCATATCATCCCGTCTTTTCTGTCTCACTGTACTGTCCCTATCAAATAAAGAAGAAATATTATACAACATTAAAAAAAAACTCTGTGGGTAACATAAAAATGCGCTGATGAATATCTTCTAATAAAAAGTAAGTCCGCATTCACACAGGATCAGGCACTGCAGAACTGTGTGCAGGTGTATGCGGAGGTGTGGGCGTGTCACTAAATGGCCAATCTTCCTGCCATCTGTCCATCCGCTCACTGTTCGGTCTGTTCAGTGGCTGCGCAGCTGGCCAACACAGCTTGATGTCGGGTTGCATTGCAGAAAATGTTGATTCTGGCTAAACATTTTTGCCGGACACAACTGCATGCTTTTTTGTGGAACCTCCTGCGGCATGCACCGCCACAGACAAAACGCACCACGGCCATTAAAATGAATGAGATTCCTTGCTTTTTTACCGCGATGCCTGATCCTGTCTGAACGCAGCCTAACTATGTAAAGGAAATACTTACTATTGAGAAACGGTAACTTGGTAAAGTAACTAGTTACTCTATAAAGTAACTTTCTCCAACACTGGTCATATGGTCATATATATTTATTTTATGGAAACACCTGGAGCTCATTTCATGGGCATCCTACAAGACTCCTGCCTAGTCAGCGCAAGGTCTAGACCCATAAAGCAGAACCACTGCAGGAGGCCTGAAAAGTCAGCATATACACCTTACTGCCAATCAACCCTGTTTTAAGCTCACTGAAAAGTTTCGAAGGACAATGATGAATACATAAATGACAGGAAGTGAGTGAGTGAACCAGTCTAAATGAATGACTTACTGACAAAATAAATCAGAGCAAGCGAGAGAGGGAGAGTGAGAGAGAGAGAGAGAGAGGTAGAGATGGACATAGTTGAAAGGGAGTGGCTTTTATTGCAGCGGTCTTTACTGCAGTCCCTGAGTGACTGGTCTGGCTGAGGAACCCTGCAAAGAACTGTGGGAGTTGATGAGGTAGTCCAGCTGAATGATATACATCGACGGCCACGGGCAAGAGCTGTCCATTAGTTACGGGGGTTCCTGTAATGCTCAGCTCCAGTACATTATTTCCAAATGCATCAGTCAGCGTCGTGCAGCACAGATAAATTCTAATGCCTCAGATCTGTAATGCATACTCTCACCGCTGCTATATTACGCTGCAGGTTAGGAGGGCAGGAAGAGAGAGGGGGGAAAAATGTAATTTATTTTTCACTGCAGCCAGTATTCTTCCCATTAGCTTCAAACGTGAGATAAGTTATGGTCTTTAACGAGCGCCTTTAGCCACCAGAGCACGCTGCACACAAGACTGCGGGCAGAAGAGGTGGACTCAGGGCCGAGAGAGGAGGGGCTGGACATCTGGATGTATGGGACTGGTGACCCAACACAAATGCCTTGCTGTCCTCAGTGAGATCAGAACATAGCTTTCACTCACAGTGGACCAGCACAGTGTTAACTAGCGCTCACGCTCAATTCTCATGACATTCTGCTACAGTGTGCCACATTTGCATGAAACTTACAAGAACTTTAACTGGCTTAGTCATTATGTGCATCATAACAGGCTGCTGTCCGTGACAATCAACGTAAAACTGCGATGAAATGCCATAAAACCGTAAAAGGTCTGTACCCTGCAAATGGAACACTGCTAAAGGAGGTCTAAGAGTGAGTGTGTGGCTGCCTGGGTGAAGCTACGCTTCGCCTCTCCTATTCAGATGACTTTTTGAAGAAGGCTTTGGCCCATCTCTGCCACTCACAGATTTCTGCCTTTGCTAGTCAAATGTCATGGCTGCAAAAAGCAGAGCAGTGCTGACCTTTTAAACAGCTCTGGGATCATTTCCCGTGTTTCAGAAAGCAGGGAGATATGCCAGAGCCTGGGTTAGACAAACACACGTCCTCATGCTTACGTACGCTCGTGCGAGCATGCGCGCGCACGCACACACACACACACACACACACACACACACAGTAAAAACGTCTTGTTATAGCCAGGACTGCCAGATTATATTAGAACAGGTTGTACATACACATAGCTTGGCTCTCTAGCTCGTGTGCTCATGTGAGTGGCTGCCTGTCAATTTATTGTAAATGATGTCACTCTGAGCTAACACTGCAGGGCTGCCTCTCACAAGCTCTAGCCAAAGCCTCATTAGATGTATCATTCATGTACATATTCAAGTTTGTCTGTGTGTTACTTACCAATACAGACCTGCAAAGCATTATGTCTGCATGATAATGCCTAGAAGGATAATCCTACTTATTTTGCGAGATACTATAAAAATTATTATTTTTATAGTATAAGTTTATAATATGATAAGCATACAGGCAGTAGCATACATAGGCGCTGGTAGTGTCAGCAATGGGTGTAGTCTGACTTTACGTAAAACTTTTATTTTAGCCAATTACACGAGAAAAGGCCACAGGTGAACAAGTGTATGGTAAATCAGAACCAAGACCTCCATTACTGTGTCCATGTCTTCTCTTTTTTTCTTCTAACAAGAAAACTGAGCTGTAGCTGGCAATCCTGTTGGCATACATCTTAATGTCAGTTACTGGAAAGTTACTCATTAGCTATGCACTTGAAAGACTTTCCTTTAGTTCCAGCAGGAGGGGTATTTAGTATGTATGATCAATACCCTGATGAATGCCCGGCTATCATCGGTTGCAATCTGTTCGAGCTCTGAGATCGGTCCCTCTATCACACAGTGATTAACACTTTTATCCAATTTACTAATAGCCTTTTACACATTCTGTGGTGAAAATCTTTATAAAATAATTTAGGAATACATAAATGAAGATTAAGTGTTGAATTATGTATTGAAATTTCTACTGCTTACTATTCATTCATTTCATTCATTTCTAAAATGGCTGCCAACCAGTTACACATGTCCTTCAGGGTTATCTGAAGCACCCAGCAGTAGCACTGAATATAGTTGCATACTCTAGAGAAGAGTTGGCTGGTACTATGGACAACACCTAAGGGTAACTATCTATCAGCTTTTGGCAATAACAATACCGTCAAATATTTACAGCCAAACACAAGTAGTGATAATCCAGAGACAATTCAGTCTCGTCAAATTAAACCTGACTGTTTATTACCTGTTGTAAAATATAAGAATTTAAATACTTGAAGCAAAGCCCACTTACAATGTTCTGACAATATTTTTTTGAAATGTATGTTTTGTTTGCTTATATGTTTTGATGGATTTGTAGGTGTATAATTTTTCAACAGACTCTCAGCACAGTTTTCTTCTGTTCATAGTTTCTTCTGTTGGTGAAAAAAATAACATATAATGGTAGAGAAAACCCTGATTTTTATCTCTGCCAGGCAGAGCGCCATGGTCAGAGCTATTGTTTTCACTCTTGTGTTTCTGGCTGTATGTAAGCATCTGTGTCTGTGTATGTGTGTCTGTGTGTGTGTCTGTCTGTGGCTGGTTGCAGAAACTACTGGGCCTAGCAGCCTAAAAGGTTTTGTGCACACTTTTGTCTGTACCTTGAAAAACCTCTTGTGCTTGCTGTGACTCGAAACTGCTAGAAAGCATTTGGTTTGGGTAGTTCCACCTCACTCTACCACGCAGCTCTCTTGCTATCCCTCTCTGCTCACACTGCTGGTTAGTTAGGCCTCCTTACGTGATTCACTGTCGAGCTCACTCATTTTTTTTTTTTTTTATCCCATTGTGGCCATATATACTCCAATCGCAGGTGAAAAAAATCAAGCATGTACATTGTGTTTTTTTTTTGGTAAATTCACCACTGCTGATGAGCAAGCCAAACACAAGAAACACAACACTGTAAAAAATGTTGGAGTAGGATTCAAATAGGTTACATATCCTGACATCTCCATCATAAAGTGTTGGAGTAAAACAGCTGTAGCTGTTTTTAGTGTGTGTGCATGTGTGTGTCTCAGAGAGAGAGAAAGTGAGAGAGAGTGTGAGACATCAGTACTAAGTTTGAATTTTACTATTTTAATTTGTGCTCTTTTTGAAACCAGTTACTGTCAAAAGCCATATGACTTCTGGCAAAAAGCCACAAATGGCTGACGAGCTACTGTACTGTATTATATGTGAATCATACAGTAATTTAATTTGTAATTTGAAAAGCGTTTGACAATACAATTAGCTACAGAATCTCTCCTGAGTCATGGTCAGCATATAGGATAGCCCAGGGCTGGGCAGCCCATGGTTCAGAAAAGAGGTGATATGCCTGGCAGAGATCTGCACTCTGCTGAGTGCACTCTTCTCGTTATAAATTGCATCCACATTTTGGCAAATTCTGCAATACTCAGTGTTTTAAAGTTGATCCTGTATTCATGATCAAATTCCGTGATTCTGTCTGTGTTTTTTTGCATCGCAGCAATGCTGCTGGAGTCTGAAGCATTAAAGTTAGTATTATGGCTCTAATCAATAACTCAACCCTGAACTGCAACCATTCTGCTTCAGCCTAACTACCCACAGGCTAAATAAGAAAAGACAGCAGTTCTAGGCACAAGTGTCATGTTGTTTCATCTCCTACCACATCATGTGCCAGTTCTGTTTACCCCAGCAAAACAGCCAGGCCTTTAACGCAGATGAATTATGAAGTGGCTACAAGGCTCTTAATTACCCACCCACTTTGAATAATGCAAGATTCTGCTTACGACCATGTTAGAGCGGATTGCATGCAATAGTTAACATAACTGCTTTACATGGCCCTGGGCTCCCTCGGGCTGGTGTGTATTTCAGGCCTAGACTCATTAGAGGTGTGTCTATATGTGTGTGTACATGCTTGTGTATGCATCAATCTATTATGGCAGGTGGTGCATGCTAAATGCAGCCATTCAGGAGAGGCGCATGTGGCAGTGGATGTGTTTACCCCCTGGCACTTGTCTCTGGTTCATCAGGCGTGAGAGGGCAGGAGGTCTGCGATGCATATGCTAGTGAGAGCACAGTGTCTTGTGCAGTGAGGCAGAAGATGCACACAAACAGATGCACATGGCAGAAACACAGAGGCACGTGCACACACATGCTCGGCAGTAACTACCACTATGAATATGAAAACAAGAACGCTGCAGTTATCTACTGTTGCAATGGTGAGTTTATCTGCCGTGCATGGATAAACATGGAGATAGTGAGGGGTACTTACTTTAGCTTGGGCTTCATGTTGAGAGAGCAAAGTCTTTCAGTGCTGCTGGTGCCACGCTTCATGGATAAGCTAATGAGCATGTGTGTGGCGCACAGCTTGCTCATCACCATATAAAAGAACAAACACACAAACAATGAAAACACAATGCAAAGAGGTAATGACTAAAAGCTGAAGCTTCGCTATAGCCAAATGTCCAGTGGTGTATAAATGTGTTCACATGCTAGTCAAATATAAGGACAAGAAGAAACAGTTAGCATTGTCCAGTGAGGCAAAGCAAGTGCTCAATATGAGACAAGAAAGATAATAATAAACATTCAAATATTACAATGTGTTAGGTAAAAGGATATGAATGAAAAATATGAAAAAGATATTGATTACAGTATTATGAGGATGTGAAGATGAAGAAGAAGTAGAATTTGGAGACAAACTGTAAAAAACTGTAGATGTACAGAATATACTAAAATATATAACATGCAACCATGCAAAATAATATGCGAATGTTATTTACATTATTTTGTCTACACAGAGCCACAATAAAACATAACAGAGATACGATCTGTGAACTTGTGCACTTCAACTTTGAAATGGAGATTATGTAACAACAGAACATGCAAATTTAGTTATGTGCATTACTGCTGTGCACCTATCATAACCTCAGAGGTGTCATACATGTAGAAAATGTGAGTGACAAGTTGAAGCCCAATTGAAATTCATGAAATCTACAGAAATTATAAAGTTTACAGATCAGAAACTGTACAAGTATTTTATAGTACAGTGCATTTGCCCAGCCTCAGCATCCAGCTAAGGCGAAGGCAAGGTGCAGGAAATGGTGATTCAGGTTGTTTCTGTGCTCTTTGTGCAAGCTCCCACAGACACAAGTTTGTCTGTGGAGCCTATCCTAGCACCCGCAGGCAAACACCCTGGACAGGTCACCATTTGCAACAGGTTTTTAGTATTTATAGAACAGATTTATTATTTATAGAATATCTTGTTGCATCTGTTGCATGCTTCCACTGCATGCAATGGACTATCAGATGAGCTATAGATGATTCTTCTTGCACTACTTGAGGATGCTAACTATCCTGTACTCCTCCTCACTGCCCTCACAGATGAACTTTGGAAGTGGCATGACCCAGAGTTGAATCTGAGGTCAGAAGTGTAGAAGCTGAACAGCAAAGGTGACAGAAGTGACCCCCAGGGGCCTCTGTGCTGCCATGCAGCATGTCCAATGCACTGTTCTGCAGGCAAAAACAAAAACAAAAACCAAGAAACCAAAAAAAAAGATTATCACCATGCCTACAAGCATTTTCAGGTGGGAGTGAAACCTGTGGGGCAGGCAAGGTTTGACATTTTTCCCTATTGCCCAGTTGGACCAGTGGGTCAAAGATCTGACTATTTTCTTCACAGATTCAGGATGCAGAAACTAAAATAACCTCTTTCTTATTATTAAGTAATATATTGCTATGAATGTGATATTGATTATGATACCATAAATAAAGGACTGCAGATACATTTTTTTACAGCCCTGTAAAATTCCCAAAGTTAAAATGGCCCTTCTTGCACTTCTGCTCAAAGATGATAAAGTCCCCTCTTGCACACACAGGATTACCACTGTAATAGCTTATTTTTAATGAGGTTTGTATCATATTGTTGTGATTATATATGTGTACTCCTAAAGTAGGGTTGTATAAAAAAAGGGACTCACTGGGCATTGCAGCTGTATTTTTGGTCTGAAATAGGCAACCCTGGCAAGAGTCTCCAGGTCTTCACTTTAACCAAACTACACCAGATGATTTCAATGATGAGTTCTACCGCATGGGTTTCAGGTGTGCTGATCAGAGAAATAAATTTTGCAAATAAATGCACTTGACATTCACTGCATTTGCATGCACACAAGAAATCAGGTTATTGTGAGTAAACCCCTGTTTACCTGCCCTCCCCGAACAATCAGATTTCCCTCCACACACCCCAAATTTCCCCATGGACTACAACAGTGCTTCAGCCAACTTACAGCTAGTAAAAAGCATCCATCAGTTAGGGGCAGCAGATGTGTTTCATTTCCTTATATTCTCATCAGACATACCACTGACATAAACCTATTAAGCATTCTTCAATCAGTGTGGAACGGTAAGTTTCTATTATCCCGAACATTGTACAATGTGTATTTATTGTGTTTATCCTGTGAGTTTCTTTATCCTCTCTCCCCTTGTACATGCACACACCTAAAACACCATTTAAAAACTGGCTTTAGGGTATGAATGGCACAGTAATTGGTTTCTACAGGAGCAATGTAACTGCTGTACGCCAATTTCTATTAATCCCTTACCCCAAGTATGGAAAGCATCTTACCTGTTTACATGGCATTTGAGAAATCAGATAACTGCTTGTACAGGACACATGCTCAACTGCATGGTTAGTGATAATGAGTCATCATGTCCTCCTTTTGGTGATGCTTTAACAGCATCCTGCTGAAAAACACAAGCTATCACAGGCTGCTGTCGTTTGCATGACCTTGTAACATGACTAGCAAACTTCTGACACAGAGGTGCAAATGTGCACTCCCTTCACCTGGGATGGAGTGCAAAATGTGTGTGTGTGTTTGTGTGTGTGTGTGTGTTTGTGTGTGTGTGTGTGTGTGTGTGCCAAAATTCTGCAAACCAATCTGCAAACCTCTTATTCCATTTCAGAGTTACTGGGGCTGGAGCCTCTCTCAGCATACCATATACAATACACCAATACACCTGACACTGGAGCACTTGGAGGAAACCAACATAAACACAGGGAAAATATGCACATGAAATACAGAAAAGGGCAGAAAACGAACCCGGGCCCCTCTTGCTGTGAGGTGACAGTGCTAACCACTGAGCCACCACGATGCACTGGTTGTGAATATCTGTAACACATTTTGTGAAGCTGGGGAAATATTTAAACTAATGCATTTAAAGTTGTCACCTGTAATTGCTATTTCTTTTGGTGAAACAACGAAAACGTGCAATCTTTTTATCAATGTCCTCCCACAGAAGCAGCTTGGAAAGTTCATAGTTGAAGCTCAAGGCCTGTTCCCTGGATGATGGCTAGAAGGCGACCTCGTCCTCCAAGGCTGCCATCAATGTGCCTGTTCTACTGTTCACTTAACCAGCCACAGGAGAAGTGAACACTGCCTAATCTCTTCAGCATGTGATCGAGCCTTATATTTCCCACCTGGTTTAAGAGTCGCAGAATTAAATAGAGGCTAACTTGTTAGAGGTTGATAATTATCCACCAATCCTTTGCTGATTTTATGTTAGTTAGATAAATGGTGGTGGGAATGTCATACCAACCTCAATTGACTGGTGACTGACACAAGTTATGTCACAATGTTCTGCATACAACTGTGTGTGGCACAATTTAAGCAGATATTTCATTTAAATATCTGCTTATATTTTACAGACTGCAGTACAAATTTGCACACTTGTGCCATTTGTTTACGATCTCGCATTTCCTCTAATACTTGTAAATCTCATATTGGCCGTTTCTTCAACAGTAAGAGGAGGGACTTTTTTACTCAAAATTACTGACCCAAGTCAATGTCTTACTGGTCAGGGACTATAAAATAGTTTTTTGCTTGTTGAACTCTAGTGGGTATATGATGCTTCCTAATATGCCGAATTAACCGGTTAAAGGAATACTTTGACGCGAACTGAGATGTTGTAAATTCAGCCTCTCAAAGGTCCTCATTAACTAAGAAGCACCAACCTGTAGTCCTTTAGGGCACTAGGGCATCCATTTTGGAATGGTGCACATGCAGTTTAAAGTTTAGTATGGCTTTTGAAAGCCAACATTTTAACATAATTCAACACATATGACAGTGTTTCTGTTTTGTTTTGTTTTGTTTTTTTTTTAAATCACAGCTTTTTGGCCTCAGTATATGAGGTGTGAGATTCCTGGAAAGTGCTAGTAGACCTGGTTTCCACAACCAAGGCGGAGTAAAGAGGATTGTGGAGGGCAATAAAAGGACGATCAGGGTGCTCCAGCGTCCCTTCATAGAAGAAAGTGCCAGCTGGATGAAGAGGCAGATCCATTCTGGTCTCTTGTTTATCATGTTGACTGAGGGCTTGCACAAGTCCCTTAGCTGGGCCAATAGCAACCGCTTGTCCTTATCAACTACAATGACTGAGAGCGAATTGCTGTTTCAAATGAGAAATGGAGCTCCCCAAGGGCTGGAATCCTATCAGCATATCAACCACAGCATCAGGCAACCAGGAGGCAGGGAGAGCGATGACCCTCTATTGTCATTTTAAACAGCGGGAATGTATATCCAAAATACAGAAAGTTTGGCTGACAATGCGGATGACAGGGAGAGAGAGCGAGAATCAGCACACTAAGTCAAGGCAAGGATAAGACACATGATGAGTGAGCCGCTGTTTAAGAAGCAAATCAATCACATGTGATAAGTGTGGACTTTATCAAAGCGGGGCAAGGCCAAACTGGGCAAACCCATGGTGAAACACTCAAACACACAACGGCACTTGTACTGTAGCACTAATTCAACACCTAACAGTAGAGTACAGACTTCAGCCTCGCCCAAGCAAAACTCAACTACACATAGCACCACAGTGCACACACAAAGGCCTTCACATTTCCCATTAGAGACATTTTTAAAGGGGTGGGTGAACTCAAAATGTAAGAAGGGCAATTAGATCATTACACAGAGAGTGCAGTCTTCCTTTAATGTCATGTGCCCTTACATAGGCCGACTCCATTATTCATGGATGGACTCTATTTATGGATGGACCTATTTGTGTCTGTGTGATTTCAGGTGCTGTTATCCAACACGCTAAAGCCTTCATGCTGGTGGAACAAGATTGCCATTTTTATGGGAGCATCTTGTGCTGAAATAAATCCTCGCCTACTGATACGTGCAAAGGGGTCAAAGGGTACAATGAATGTAAAGGGAGCTTTCAATGGGGTTAGCAATCAAGTCTTGCTTTCCATAGCCTCCTTTAAAAGACAGTGACCATGGACCATCATATTTTAGCCTAATGTCACCATTGTCCTCCAATTGCCACATGGTTCAGTAAAGAGTCGGGTTTATCATGATGTCTGATCAACGATATAACCAGACGCTGGTGAGCGAAAATTAAATTTTGTCATGCCAAGTCTTGAGCTGAGATATTTGTGGAACGTTTTTTTTTTTACACATGCATATAAGGACTGACAGTGGTCTTTGTAATAGGTGAATTCATTGTGTGATTTCCATGTTCCACAAAGAAATCTACCACTTAGACTCTCACTCTTAAAGCCACGTATGATGTGAGAGGCCTTTGCAGCACAAAGACCGTCGCAAAAGCTTTTTTCTCATGTCTACAGAATGACCAGGAGGATTATTACAGCCTGACACTGGGGGGCCACTGGGCATCATGTTGGTCATGTGGTTAAGGGTTCTGCCTATGGAGGCTTTTATGTGCCTAGGTTTAAATCCCACCTCAGCATAACTCTCCTGTGTGTTTTTAGTCTCTGCTCTCTGCTGGCTGAATAAAGCTGTGAAAGAGGAGGGGACTAGCCATACTCATGTCTAAAAATAAAACAAAATAAAATTTGGAAAAAGGGTGTCTTTTGATAGCACTGTGAAAATAAATTATTTTGGGAAACATTTGGCCAAAGATGAGCGTGTGGAATTATGTGTTTCTGTCTTAAAGATTGTCTTCAAGAAACTTTTTGCATGAACTAATGACTAAACCGGTGAGCATCAAAACGTCAGCATTCTGATGTCCCATATCAGCACAGTGTCCCAGACTGGCTGCTGCACTTATGACTGAATTGTCTCTGTCGCCATGCTATTTAATAAGATGGAGAAAAAAAAATACAAAGATTTCCAACTCCCAGGCTAGAGTGGTATTGCTGCAAATCTTAATTATTAAATTTTATTTTTTAAGGACAGTATTTTACAGAGAGAACTACTAAATTCTGACACTTGGCTACATATTTAAGTGTCTATGGTATTAAATGAATAAAACCATTGCTTTATACTGTACTTCAAGTATCATTGTGCAAACCTTTAACTATACACTGCATTCATCTTTAACCTTAATATGGAACATAAGCTTACTGTATCCTTGACAACCTCTGCCAGTTATCGGTTAAGATGACAAACACACTTGTGAAATTGAATGAGAAGGTATATTCTGAATACTTCGATAGAAATAATCAGTGTAAAACTGTTAAAGCATGTAAGGTTGATGACTCTCGTGCAATGAAAATAACTCCTTGAATAAAACACATTCAACAGATGAAATACTCTTTCATTTTATTCAACCAAGGACTTTCATAAATTAAAAAGCTTCACCCCCACACGAACAAGATCAAAGACTTAAAAAAAGAAAGCCATAATTGCTGTTCACATCATGAATTAAGGAGTGTGCAAAGGAAAAAAAAACACAACTGTGGCATTTTAGAAAGATAGATTATCAGATGACAAAAATAAGTATTACATGTGCAAAGGAGAAATGTAATTAACTATAACAATAAATATCAATAGCTCTACTCATCTTCTGAGGAGCTGCATAGGAGCTGTAAATACGTCTGGCTCAGCCCTGCAGACGAGTGAAGCTTTTTGCAGGAGAACTAAAGGAAGAGGCCTTGGGAAATCCTAAAGAATGGCCATTTTTTTTCTTCTATATAAACTCTAAATACCCAATGCAAACTAAAATGTTCAATGGATTTGCAGTATATATTATTATTACTATGGCATATCTGCAGGATGACTAAAGCAATGTATTGGTTTGCTGCTATATTGGACTGATATTGCTCTATAAATACAAATCAAATACCAGGTAGTCAACATTGGCCATCACTGATCAGATAAAGTGACGATGTGATTTAACTCAGTATCCTAAGCAGTGTCAGTCTGCAAAACCTGCAATGAATTCTGCTTCACCCTGCCTTAAGGAGCTGGGAACCCACCTCAAACAACTTAATTAGAATGAGGTCTAATACAGAGTTTCAGTGTCATATGATGGTTTAAAGGCTTTTCCATGCAGCAAAGAATACATTTCTGGGGGAAATGCTGAATACTTGTAACTTTTTAAACTTATTTTTGGTCAAATATAAAGTTAATATCAAAAGAAAGTATTAGCTATTGACAGCTTCAATCCATAATTATAGATACTGGCTTTAAAAACCCCAAATGAGTGGAACACCAATCTGTACTACACAGTACAATGTACTACAGTGATATTACAGGACACTGAAGTGAATGTACAATATTTTATGAAGCTATCAATAATGTATTCTTTAGACAGACATATTTGGATTTTCAGCACATTGTAGTGTACAGTTTCCCACCATTACAAATCAGGATGGCTTTAATTCATTAAACATATTGGGCTATGTAATCTTTGTAAAGATTTTCAACATGGTATATAAAATAGATTCAAGACTTGCTTAGGCCTACTTCTTTGGAAAATTGCTGTTCAAGGCAACTTCTGTTGCCAAATCTTGCTCATTGCTATTCTGATCAAGTATGCATGAAATAGCAGACCAAGGTAACTATTGTAAAAACATTCCAACAAATGCACACATACGCACGCGCAAACACACACCCACAAACGCACCTAAAGCTTATTTCTTCAGTAACTGTAATCATACACTGACAATAATTTTTGTAATCCAGTGCCATATCAATGTAATTCTGTCAGTGTTCAATTTCCTTCTACAAAGCATTTTGCTTAGCTTTCTCATTCCACTGAGATTTTAATTTATATAAGTCTGGATGCACACAAGTGGCAGTGGGAGTCTGTTCTGTTCTTCTGCACAGGGATTCAATAGAACTTCAAACCAAAGTTAAATTAGACTCTAAATTGCCTTGAGACTCTAAATTAGACTCTTTTGCCTTTTCTGAGAATTAAATGAAATTCTACTTTATGCCTCGCTGATGAACCTAGAAGAGGTCACGGATTGTTATATTTTTTTCCTCCACCAGCTTAAGAGGATGTTAAAATGCATGATAACACTTAAAAATAACTTCTGTGACACTCACAGTAGCCGAATGTTGACAAGACAATAATGGTAATAATAATTTGTTTGATTCTTGTTTGAATTATCCTGTGCATTTGCCAGTTTGTATGTAGGATGCACAGCAGTGGCTTGTTCTGAGGATATATTGGTTTTGGTATAGCATTTCTACACTGGACTGGCAGCATAATCTCATTCCTAACCTCACTGTGCCCTAGCAAGGGCCCACATCCCTAACCTGCCCTTCATTCCTTACCCTAACCAGGGTCTGTATCTCCACCCCACCCAACATTCACTTTTTTGTTCTGTTTTTTTGCATTTGTTCACATTTAGCATTATTATTAGTAGTATCATCATAATTACTATTACTATTACATTATAATAGATTGTACCTATTGCAATTCAAGAATACAGTGAAATATTTACTGAACTGATATTGCTGACTGCCATGTCTACCTGAGAAAATAAACTGTTAAAAGCCATCTTGCAAAATTACTTTAGTTCACACACACACACACACACACACACACACACACACACACACACACACACACACACACACACACAAACCAGAATTCATATAGTAACAGGATAGTAGGAAGCAGCCTGTGAAAACATCATAATCTGCACCTTAAATGTTTAACATGTTCAGATAAAGTATGTTCAAGTTCAAATAGTCCGCATTTCACACAGCAGTTCATTACAATGCATGTAAACAGTGAAAGGTCTGTGCAGCATAATAAGCTACAGTTAAATGCTAATTCCTCAAAATAATTGTGGACATGAATAGCATACATACAGACAACTCATCTTGGCAATTACACAGCTCCAATTTACACACGAAAAAAAATAAACGCAGATATGGAATGATAATTGAGAGCGGCAATGACTCAAATAGCATCGGAGAGTCGTCATGACATTCTAATTAAGCAAGGTTTGAGCTGGATTCAGCGGCATCGAGCATAACATAGCAAGAGAGACAAAGAATCAAAGCTGAATGGTGAGATTACAGAGCACTGGAGGTCAATATTCCCAGGGGACGATCTTCTTTCCTTCCTCCAACGCAATGTCCTGATCACAGCAACAGAAGGTGACACACTCCATGTATTTGGTGCGTGTGTAGCTCTGTGTGCATGTGTGTTTGAGAGAGAACGAGGCAGATGTGATGCTGTAACTGACTCACATTATGCAATCTCCCTTGTCTCTTTCTGTTTCTCACATGCACACGTGTGCCCGTACTCATACGCTCGTACACACCCAAGTACACACATCTGCTGTGGTTCCATTATCGTCCAGCAAGGAGGAACATATGCCCCTTCAGGCTCAGGGAGAGGCGGGTGCACTGGTTGTGTGCATGAGTGACGGGGCGGTCCTGGCACAAACGCCTTCTTTGTACAATTACAACCTCGGCAGTATCCAAGAGTGTGGAGACATAGAAAGTGTGGATTCCAGTTTACAGCAGAGAGGCAGCTGATGACAAAATATGACAACAGGAAGTCTGCAATTTCTGTACGAGAAGGCCCTGAGGAGGAATTCAAGGAAAAAAAAACTAGTTTTTCTTTCTTCGTTAGTCATCTCCACAATAAACTGGAGTATAGTGGTGGATTCCCTGTCTCCAATGCCGTCCACTTAGGCTTGTTTTCTCCGTAACAATGTGGTATTGTCTCTTTAGCCATTAGCCTCACATCAACTATGCAAAGCAGGCCATTCACAACAAAAGAGCCGTGATGGAAGTAAAGCAGCAAACAGAATCCTGTTGGGGAAAGGAAAGCCTGAAAAAATGGCTTGCAGTTGACATCAAACATCAAGATGTGTCTGGTCCTGGTCTCCCCGGATACAGCCCGTACCTTCTGGTTGCTCTGGGCTGGCCCGGGCTGACTGGTGGCATCCCAGGGTACTGGTGGAGACTGACTGGAGCCCACACACGCATGCCTTGAGATACTGCTTCCCTCTCCCTCTGTGTTTCTCTCTCCTCTCCATCCCACCCAGCACTCAGCTGCCTTCATCCAACTGACTCATGAGGAAATCCTCCACAAGAGGAAAAGCTGCCAGCTCCTATGACGGGCAAAGAGGAAGAAAAAAAAAGAAAAAAAAGAAAAAAAATCTCAAAACCGGTCATCAAAGAAAAGAGAGAAAACGCAGAACAATGCTCTCCCAATAAGACACAAGAAAAGTCAGAAAGCGTCCGAAGCGTCGCTCCGCCCGGTTGACATCTTCCGCCTTTGTTTGTTGTCTTCCAACTTATTTAGTTTCGCAGTTGTTTTAGAGAATTAGCATCTGCTACTGAGCCTTTGTAGAGGGATTTATGTGCCCCCCTCAACATTTCTCCCATACCACCCATCCCCTCCCCTTGCCTGCCTCCTTATCCCCCATCAGTCTGCCAGACAAGTTTTTCCCACCCAGTCATAGTACCCAGCCAGCAACCCCTTTTGTGAGTGTGCTTGTTTAGTATGGGTCTGGGCTGTGAGTGTGCTGTATGTCGTGCCAGCTTGGATAGGAGGAGAGAGAAGGAGGAAAAAAAAATCTCCTCTTTGTAAGTTATGGGAACACTATGAGACAGATGCAGGCGCTCATAAATTATACGCTTCATTTGCATATTCCTGGCATAAGACATTATGCAAATATCAGTCAATTTGCATAATGGATTCCTCTTGTTGCCTCTATTGCCCAGTTGCTCCTTTTTATTTAATAAAAAAAAAAACAAAGGGGTGTGAATCAGGAAAGAACAGCATGTGCCATTGCTTCCCTGAAACACCAGACTGACAAAGACTTTGTTTCACCACGAGACAGAACAGACACAGACGAAAACGAGCAACTCTGCATTTAAATCATCTCCAATTAAAGAGTCGGACAGCGGACTACCACAGAATGTGTACAAATTCAGACAATGGTGAGAGTGCGAGAGAGGATTCCTAAAAAATCATATAGCAATAGCATGAAGCATGGCGTACATTATTTGCGAGCGCGTGTGTATTTCTCTCTTAATGAGCCTATTCTACCTAGACTATTAGAGCGAGCAGAGGCATTGCTAATTAACAGCAGCGGGCATACCCTCGTCAGTGGAGGGGGGGAGGGGTATTAAATAATTAAAACCATTTCTGTTTCTCGCTTTTAATCTCATAAGCTCCGTTCCATATGACCAGAAAAAATGCTTGGGAAGAGAAAAAAACGATGTGGCCAAGTTAATTACTTAATCAAATATGACAGATACAGCTAATTCAAGCCAATAATCAGCAAGGATTCCAGAAGACGCTAATGACAAGAGAGAAAAGATAATTACCGCGAGTACATACGGCGCTCTATCAAAAATGTCCGAATACACGGTTACATGTTTACAACTCGTTCATTTAGCCTCTAATCCATGTCCCATAAAAAGTAAAAAGCAAAACAGATGGTCACAAATGCAGCTAAAAAGAACAGGATAAGTCATAGTCTTGTACAATGATGCGATATGGTTTAGAGACAGAGTGAGTGAGGGAAGGGAGCAGTGGTGAGAGGTTGCAGAGAGGAAGGGAGAGTGAAAAGGGAGAAGTGTGGAGAAAGAAGAAAAAAGGATGGGAGGTGGTGGCAGGAGGACTTTGATTATTTTATAAAATACTGCCAGAGCAACATCCTGCAGTGGGATCAGCCAGCAAAATGTCAACTAAGATCAGCTACAGTCAAAAAAGCAGCTTGAGGTCCTTCGAGTGTACAGCTGGGTATAGGGGCAAGTCTCACTCTGGTCTGCTGCACTACCACTGTAGTTACTGGTTGCAGAGCTAAAATTTCACTTCCACCAACCAGTGCCAATGTGGGAGTTAGAGAAAAGCAGTGGCACAGCAAGTGCCAGGCAGCGCAGTTACGCGGCAAGGTGCAACACAGCTAGCCGGCTTACGCGAAATGTTAAGAGAAATTCATCAGCTTTTAGAATCAATTAACCCGTATGTTAATTAATGTCAAGCCCGTAGAACAAAAGAGGGTGTTGGAAGGTGGGGGGTGGGGGTTTTGGGCATGTGGAAGAAACGCTCGGGAGAGGAGGAGGGTGGGTAAGAGAGGGACTGAGAGAGAAAAGGGGATGGGCAAATAAGGGAAACAAGGAGCGAATGCGGTTGATGGCAGGGAGAAGTTGGCACAGTGCCATCCATTCAGTGGTAGCACCAAGGCGGACTTATGTTCGCTCTCAGGGGTAAGTGTTTAGATGTAGCCGGGGAGACAGGGAGGGTCCCGTCGTAATTTTGGTACTGATGTGTCCTTGGTGGAGTTTTTTGGGGGGAAAGGCGGGAAATTTCTTCCAAATATCAGAAGTTGAAGTGAAGACAGTGGTGCTGAAAGCGTGCATTCATCTTTAACTCAGCACCACCATGGAAGACATCTGCTGGCTGAGAAAATGAAAGAGATGTCAGGCTTCAAGATGACAAGTACACCTGGAGGAATCTTGGGAGCTGCAATTCAGATGGATTGGCTGATACTGCACTGTATCATATTAAGGAAGAGGTGAGGCTGGGCATCTGCTGTGAAATATGGCAAAACTCTTTACCACGAACATTCAAGACAGCAGGTGACCCCAAACTGATGGGTGCCAGGGAGCAGGAAACGGAGCCCGTGTCACAGAGGAACGATGAAGGAAGTGGGAATTCTCAAACAAAAACAAGAGAAACTTGGGACCGTTGTGTTGTTCTAGAGATATCTGGGGGGTGTGGCGGTGGCACAAAAGGAAGCTCCTCCCACTCGCTCCTTCTCACTCTCTCTCTAACTATCTGAGGCACAGCTCTCTGTGCCAGGCAGCCAGCCAGCCATCTAGGCAGGAGACACCATGCCAACTCATTCACTGGCAGTTGAGGGCATACCCTTGGAAGATATCTGGGCATTGAAAAACGCTGTTCCAATCTCCGAGTTGGCATTTACGGAGTTGGGCGGAAGTCTTCGTTTTGGAGGATGCCCAAGGAGCAATGATTCCGTACTTGCCGTGTTTCAAGAGGTGTGCCAGCAGGAATGTGATGGCATCTGGCTCCAAAAAATGGCGATGGACGAGGAAGATGGTACGCCACAACTGAGCCAAATCAACACGATCGGATCGGATATGGGTCGGTTGGCATAAATAAAAAAGACCAAAGAACAAACAAAGGCAATACAGCGCTTTCAAACGACTAATTAGAACAAAGTTGCTTCGTTAATTAGTGTGACACTCAATAAAGGGAACGAGACAAATTATCAACAAAAGAATGCACAAACGGGGGAAAAAAAACAAAACAAAACACAAGACGAAACAAGACAAAAGCGCCGAGCTGTTCAGTTGGAAGGGAGGGTGTGAAGCGGGTGCCTCTTTTTTGTGCCAACCCCTTCCCCCCCCTACCCCACCATTTTCCCCAGTGTAAACTGCCATCTCTCATTGCACTGGCTGGCAGCCACATTGGTGAGGAATGTCTACCATAGACTGCTGCCACAGATGCTGCCAATCTGCCAATCGCCTGCCTGAGCACAAGAGGAGAAGGGAGGAAGAATGGACCTGAGGGACTGTGCCTAAAGCTCAATGGCAGCTGTTTACAATGTCACAGACACAAGAGAGAAAAAAAATGCAAACATGAGGATGCATACTAATGAACTGACAAAACAAATTACAATGAGCCCACAGACAGGAATTAATTAACTTTTTTTCTCCTGCATTTGAACTTTCCTTGATAAAAATGAATCACATTCTGGTTTCATCCAGATCTGAATTTCTCCAGCAGGAGCAACTTCTTGGGGCGGAAAAGAAGTCAGAAACAGATCGAGAAATTCAGGCATGCCAAGTTGTGGTGAAGAAGAATGTAGGCATGTGTATGTCTTCACTGCTACAGACTACAGAATCCAGCAGTATGAGAGCCAGGCAATGAAGATGGCACAGGCACAGCAGGAACTCAAAGGAAAGGCTACAGGATGCAGGAGGACAAGTAGACAGTCCCAGTTCAGAGGACACTGGGAGGAGGAGCTGGCCCGCCTGCAAACCAAAGTGAGGCTACTGAGGCCATGGGAACCTTTTGTACTCTTCCCATCCAAACCCCTACATCCCCAGGAATTTTTTGCCCCCTTCTTGCCAATCAACCACCCCCCCCCCCCCCCCCAAAAAATTAACAAACTCCACCCTTTCAGCTGTTTTCCCCTGTATGGGTTTAGCGATAAACTATCATGAACAGATGCAACGCGGATTTACCAGCTGGTTTGGGTTGCGGGTCGGGGTACTCTTTGGGTCCTGAGGAACATTCCTGTGGTTCCCGCGAGGTCTGCTGGCATCGGGCACAGAGCCAAGGATGGGCACCGCTGCAAAGACACAGAAAGGAGGCTTTCGTTAAGTTCGTTTTCATTGTTAATATGCACGGAAATAATTTAAACAGTAATTAGCGAGGGAAGGATATTATCACATGCTGGCGTGCACCACTTGCAGTTTTAATTTTTTAAAAATTTCTCACCTTGGATTTCTGTTGGACAGGAGGCATGGTTGTGGAATATGAATAATTGAAGAAGTCATCCAAAGGGAGGGATTATAAGATCTTTGTGCTTCCTACCCTACCTTGGCATACACTACCAAGATGTCTGAGTCTGGTTCTGCCACCACTGAGGAAGGGCTGCTTAAATGGTGGCATCTTTTTGGGCATTTCTAATACGATCACTGATTTGTGATCGCAACAAATACAATTAACGATTTTATTTGTAATTGTTGCCGCATTTTTTTTCTTATTCTTCACGGCGAAACGTGGATATAATCTTTCGGAGCTAATGAGCTTTGGATAATCAGCCTTTTATTTAATTCCATGGGGATGTTAATTGTGCAACGTCTTCATTACACAAATGGATTACAAAAAAAAAAAAAAAAAAAGAGGGCTTGCACGAGAGAGCAGAAGGGAATGGGGGGTGGAGTGTGTGTGTGTGTGTATGTGTGTGTGTGTGTGAGAGAGAGAGAGAGAAAGCAAGAAGGAGGATATTTTTCTTCCTTCGTTATATGCCAGTAGTCAAATAATGCCACAGTACTCACAAACAAGCAGAGAAAAGCTTCTGCATTGCTAGTGGTGTTCAAGTGCTCCCTCTTGGAAAACCTGGTCTCTTTCCTCTCTGCCTGCTCTCTAGAGCACCAAACCTCACGCATGAAGACATCTGCCTTTCGTTGTTTTGGATCTTACAAAACTGGAGTGAGAAGAAACCTACCTGGAATCTAATTTCTCTTAAATTGGATATTATTGGTGTTATTTAAATGATTAGCGCATTAATAGCGCTGAGCTTTATTAGAGTGGTGTTGTTGGCGCCTGGCTGAAGCGGAATGGAGAGGAGACAACAGACACTGTGGCGGGCACTGTCTAATGTCCTCTGTGCTTAATCATCCTACAGCAGAATGGTTTTATGCATATTTCATTTGCATATCATTAAATCGCTAAGGCATACGGGCAAATGGCAGCGGAGAGCGAGGGAGTGGAAACAGAGAAGCACAAAGTATAAAGAAAAAAAAAGCACCTCATTATGCGATGACAATCTTCAAAGCCGTGTGTCTGCTTTTTGGCAACCTGCCAATTCGTTTAATTCAACATTAATTAAAAAAGTCAGTGCGCTCAACCTTTCAGACACGGATTAATTGAACATCTTACAATCTGTGCAAGGAGCTATCTCACATACAGTGAATGTGTATTCATGTAGAGCTAATGGATGTGTGTGGATTTGTGAGTTATTATGGGATCATTTTAAAAAAATATATATGTATTATTCAATTTACACCTTTTCGTCATAATTTGTTTTTGGGATTTTTTGTTTGTTTGTTTGTTTGACTGTTGCCTTCCTGAGAAAGTTTTATGTCATCTGGTCAAACAATGAATACAAAAAAAAAATCATGTTCAAATGTGACATTTTCTGTTAAGTCTGTGCGAGCCGCTATGATGGTATAACATGCTGTGTATTGGAGGGCAGAGCGTGGGAGTTGACTGGCAGCAGGTGTGAGCCAGAGTGGGTGACAGGCTGAGGGACTGGGAGACTGTGGACTGCAAACTTGGATACCATGATCTTCCTGGGAGGGACAAAAAAAAAACAAAACCAACCTCTTCCATCAAGACATCCTTCAAACAAACATGCCCTGACGACTCTACCAACTTTAACTGCTACATCCCAAAAATACCACCACCGCCACTCTCATTCCACAGCCACAGCCTTAATTAAATTCACTGTTACAGGTCCCAGAATGCCCCTCATTTTTTGTGAGAGACGCCACAGCAGCCTTGTTTGCCCAATACATACACACACACACACACAAAGAGAACTTAAGACTTAACACAATACAACTTTTTATGAAATTGCCTCAAAAATGGCAAGACACAAATGCAAGCATACATGAAGACATAGTTACTGGTTAGGTATCCACAGTGTACTACTGAGCCCTTTGAGAGTTCCAGCAGATGGTTCTGCCTCTCTTTACAACAGTCTAATTTCAAGATTAAAAATAATAATAATAATAATAACAATAATAAGACAACAGTATTGCTGGAAAGGTCCACTGAATGCTTCCTAAAAATTAATTTAGCATAGCTTCAAACAAAATTTTGAAACTAAATGAAATTCAGCTCTTCACTATAAATTCATTCCTGAAACAAATCTCCCATGTCGTAAAGTAAGATGTAGAAGGGATAGAAAGCAAGCATTTCAAGGTAAAATTATGATCCGTGGAGGCCTAGAATATCTAATTGTAGATACCCCTTTTTCCAGACTTCCTCACTCAATTCTTCCCCTATGTAAGGCAAATCCCCCCAAGCCATGCACAGAATATTCAAATGAAGTGAGCTTCACGCCCCATGCAATTAGCCATGTTTAGTAATTTGAGAAATGAGTGCCGCAGGGGCAGGGAGGAGGGGCCGTACAGTCAGGGAGCAGGCTGGCAGGGGAAGCCCAGCAAAGTGGGTGGGTATGAGCCTGGCGCTTTGTAACCATGGCACATGCAGATGTCGCTGTAGTTCTTCCAAAAGCTTCCACCAACCGAGTGGGAGGGGAGCTAACGAGGAACTCGTTTGGCACCACACACCTCCACCATGTGTTTCTAAGAAGCAGTGTGGTGTGCAAGGCTGGTGGAGTGTGGGAAAGAGGTTGGCAGGGGCAGAACGGCTGAAATGGGTGAAGCCAGGGTTGTGGGAAATCCCGCCCTGTATGAGGATGTGGATGCAAATAATGATTGTGAAACACAGGCCAAGGTAAGGCTGCACCAATAGGGTGTCAGTGTATTTCTACGCTGTCACATGATGTAGACATTATGTAGAGTGCTCATATTAATATGCATAAGGGGCTTCTTTATTATACAGCTCAGTGTGAGGTAATATTGCCAGGCTGTTAGCTGTGCTCTGGTTACTGTCTGAGAATGTTATCTCTCTCTGAACCAAACACAGCCCTCATTTCCTCGCTCTCCTATCAAATGTTTAATTATCGATCATATCAACAGTGGTCCATTTGAAAAGGAAACAAAGAAACTCAAGTGATGAGCTCTCCCATTGACAGAGTAAAACTGAAAATGGTAGACAATGTCTCTGTGAGGTGATACAGTCCACATATGAATGTCATTCCATATTTCGTATCGTAAAAGCAACCCTCAATGCCATGAATTTATACATTCTGTAGGACAGAATATATTTACATAAAACTAGTTTAATGCATTCAAGTCCTTATATGTGCAAAATTTTTGGACAATAGCTTCAAAATGCTGTCCTCTTCAATCCAATCAATGAAATTCTGCCCTTGAGCTTCATCAAAATTGTGCTTGAAGTTTCCCAAAATGTGGCAGTGCATGTCCAGATAGATTCACAACCATTCACCACAATTCTGAGAAATATCAAGATAGGTAAAAAAGAAGTGTTCACAAAGAACCTGGAATAGTTAATAAATACAAAAGCTCTCCTGTGTAGCCAACAAAATTTATAGACATGTCTTAAAGAAAACATAGACCTAATACATTTAACTAACATCTGTTGGTTCATATGCTCTATCTCAGCTCTGCTCCACTTTCTCTCACTCATAAGGCCGTGTTACACAGAGGCAGGTCACTGTAACCTCACCTAAACATCTGTACAGCTCTGACGGCTCACCTTATGGCCTTTCAATCAGACATGGAGATGGTAACAGTGAAGACACTCCCACTGTGAAATCCTCACACCTGTGTGTCTGGACCGCCCTAGACCAGCTGAGAAGCAGCACTATCTCTTTAACCGCTGCCCTGTCCAGGGTCTGCAGATTAATTGGTTCCTGGTAATTCTATCAGATTAGTATTAATATGCTGTCCACTGAAGCAATGAGGTGACCTGCTGTTTCTAGCCAGCTTTTATAAACTGGTGTGAAGGTCAACTGTCAATCAACCTACGCAATATGATAATAAGTCTTTTGAGCCAGCGTAGGATGCCATTAGCAGCAGTAGTAATGACTGACAAAAGAACTGTTATAACTGTAGCCCTCCAGGGACGGGTGCTTATAGGTGGGTTCGGAGACAAAAGGAAAAGGATAAAGAGGAATATCAGCCATAGGGTCACAGAGCAATTTGAGAATTCCTGTCTTAAAAGACTATTGCAGTGATACAGTGATTAAAGTTTACTATAATTTTCCCATGTTACATTGCAACAAACTATTTTGCAAATCATGTGGCAGTACTAAAGATTTCACAACATATAATCAAAATCCCTCCATTTTCAAATTTGAATTTTAGCTGAAACACTCAACTTATAATGTTCTGCTTCTGCGGCTAACAAAGTCATCGCCATTCCTAAACCACAGAACTGATAATTGGCTGTGCATAGCAAACATTTCCCTGGGGACTATTTTCTGTCAGGGAGACATTTCACTCTGCCCAATTCAAGGCATCAAAACACAACAGTGCTGCTGCCTTTAGTAGAAACTAATGTGGACCACTTTATTGTGATGGATGAAGTCTTTTGAAGTTCATTTTCATATTGTAGTGGAAAGAATGGAAACAATGACTGGATAAAACGTAGGAAAATGACATCAGACTTCTAAAATATGACTGCTTGCGTTGGAGAAAGATTAGCAGAAACATTAAGCATATACATTTTGTATATGTTATACTAAACATGCAGAATTACCGGGATGGTCCTTTAAGGCTACAGGCATGTCTGTGGCACCCAACAAGAACAAGACCTTAGAGTATATTAGCAAGTGTTTTTATGCCCGTTATACTGTCATTTTCAAACTAATAAAACAGTTTAATGTCATGGCTACAAAGCCATCTGTTTTCAGCGAAATTGGGCAAATTCAAAGTAAAATGACCTTGGACTGGCAATGTGCAGTAACAGGTTGACGGTGAACCTGCTTTTCTGGAGCGCCTATACTGTGGCTGTCAGAGGGATAGAGATGTACCATCAGGTGTGACTATTTGGCTTGCCTCTTGAGAAGTTTGCTGTTGCTGCTGCCAGTCTGCCTCCTTCAGTGAGGGTAGACTTGACTGCCCATGAGAGACAGCTGTATACTGAATAGGGGGGAGTAAAGTAGGACATCCTAAGGGATTTATTCACTAAATGCCCCTCCTGAGCCCGGCATGCCCAGGCAGAACGATTCTGCCTTTGTGAGTGTGTGTGTGTGTGCGCGCGCACAATGCGCGTGTCCAAAACTTACTGTCTGTGCAACAGTGAAGGAGAAAAATATGAGAGGCCTGCCACAGTCTTTGACCAGGTCAGAGTTGAACAGAGGAAAAGGAAGCGAAGGGGGATGAGGAGACGGAAAAGAAAAAAAAGAAAGAAATAGAGAGCCAGACAGAGAGAAAGAACGCAAGAGAGGAGAAAGCGTGAGAGAAATGGTGTGTCTGTGCTGTGTCCCACAGGGCCTGAAATGGGCTGCTGGCAAGGGAGCCATTACATGCGTGTCTCTGACAGCTCACTCTCTCATTACAGCAGCAGGCAGTTAACACCACCACTCTTACCACTCCCCAGCTTTGTAATGCAGACTATATCATCACCCCCCACACACAAGATTGTAGTTTTAGGGGAATGCTGTTTTATTATGCAGTTTGCAGCTTCCCTCATCTGAATCCACAGAAATCAAGCCACTTTAAACTTGAGCTGAGTAGAGCCCAACAAGCATGCACCACAGATGATGTCCTTGCCTTTGTCATGATATACTGCAGCAACACCCAACTGCTACTGTGTCCTCCTCATCTTGTCATTAGCAGCCTCTCTCTGCTTCACCTTTCAGACCCTTTAGCCCAATTTTCCCTCTCCACTAAGCTGTCTGCCTAGTCTATGCAGATTTTACTTGGCTGGTCCCTTAAAAGTCCTTAGTCTCATGGGTCTCTCTAGTGTGATCGCATCCTCTGATGCACTACAGCTGCCAAACTGATCTCCCACTGCTCAGCATGCTGAATAGACAGCTATAGTGCTACCTAGAACTGGACGTTCTTGTCCCATCTGCCATACTGATCTAATAATGCTAGGGTCCTGCTGACAACACTATGCTGCTGCGACACTGAGAACCTCTCCAAATTATATGTTCCTCACAATTTACAGTGCTTGTCAGGAGACAATCGTCTGGTTCAAACCACCCCTGTCCCACCTACTCAAAATGAGCTGAGGCTGTGATTGCAATGAGAAAAAAGGCAAGAGGCACTCATAAGAATAGAGCTGGGCAAGCACACAGGAACATGACCTCTGCTGGCTGAGGAAAAAAATCTGCTGCCTCCACACTTTACTGCTAAAGGGCAATGACAGACTTAATTGGACTGAAAAAAGAGATTTCTCAAGACTTTTTGGCAAATCCTACTGCTGAGGTTATGAGAACTGCTCAAAAGAAGCAGCCAACTTAAACAAAAGGATCTCTGAAGCAAGGAGACCTGCATCTGTAGCTGTTTACGTCTATACACGAGCCTTGCCAGAGCACCACTTGACTCAGTGATAAAGGCCTATCCGTACATATAAAGTTAACATGTCCTGCTTGCAGCTGTCCTCTGTCTAATCCAAATCTTTTGAAATCTGCCATTGTAAATGAATAAGCACACACACATAAAAATTAAATATAAGGCAACCTAACCACTAGGAAAAAAAAAATAACACAGAATCTTCACAGCTGCAGTCCTGTACAAGTAATCTGCAAGAGACAACTTGTGAAATAGACCTCTAGAATATAACTACCATTGTACAATGAGCCATAGTACTACTCCCTTACAAGTGATTTGTTCCTAGTCTGGGCTCTGTTGTGTGTGTAGTATGGTCATCCATGGGAGGGGCTGGGCACTGAACTTTGATGCTTTTGTGGCACTGACCAAATTACTTGTGTTACTTATTGACACAAAATGCCTTGTCACTTGGTACCAAATTTCAATAGCTAAGGAGAAAATCTCATCAGCGTCAGTGAGCCAATAAGTATGCAGCACGCCTGTCCCAAGATCTAGGCTAATAATGCTGGTGATTGGCCGTCTAACATTACATGTGTTACATAATGTGTAAAATAATTTTCCTTTTGTTAAAATCAATTTTATAAAATTGGTTTCCAAAATGTATTCTTCAGGAATTGGTATCAAAGTCAGGGTATTGGCACCAGTGACAAAATGTACCCTCACAGCCATATCTATTGATCCTGTCAGTAGTGATCAGTAGTGATAAAGTCAATATTGTTGACAAGTAGTCACAAGCAAAGCACAACAGTTTATCTAGCCTTTCTCTTAACCTTTTTAAGCTTGTTTTGTTTTGAAAAAATAGCAATGTCTGTGGCGGCTCATGCCTTTTCCAGATTTACAGCACCTGGTCAAAGGAGTTCGACTTGAGCTGCACTTCACTCATGTCCAGCCTTATATAAAGTTCCAAAGGGAGGACGAGGGAATGGAAATAGATAAATGCCTTGTTCTAAAAATGATTGACATGAGAGGCTTGTAATGAGGACCTTGAGACCCTTTCCCTCATCTTTATTCCCAGAAGCCAAAGACATTAAGCAGTGTTTTCAGTGCAAATCTGGAGAATTACCTCGATCATGGCCAGAACAAAGGAGGAAATGTACCTTATTTTAGAGCTAACAGCACTTTTATGCCTTTTATTTCTCAGACTTTTTATAGATTTGCCTCCTTTTTTGTGTGTCGACTCTGAGGAAATGGTTCATTAAAATGAAATGCCTATTCCTCCTTACATTTTTCAATGTGGTGGACAGGAATATTAGCCAATCTCTGTAGTAACAAAAAAGCCGGACGTCTTTCCAGCCAAGGCTCTTTGGTAATGTTGGCTTCATTAGAGCACTAAGTTCTTGCCTGCATGCCATCACACCAGTCATAGCAAGGAAGATAAGACAAATCAGACACAGAACAAAAAAAGGGCAACACTACGAACAGGGAACTAAGGGGAATGTAAAAACAGACAAGGGCAGATGTGGGGTTGAGGGTAAAGAAAGAAAATTAAGAGGTGGAGAAAAGGTGAGACCAAGATAAGGAAAGTGACGCCAGAAGCACATTACACAACAGAATGTTATAAGAGATCTCACATTTGCTGAGCTACCAATCCACAAATTCCCATCTTGCATCAAAATAGTGCCCACACCTTAGGTCAGTGAAGGTGACGTGGTGAACTTCTCACATGATTCAAGCAAAAAGGTGCTGTTCTTACTCCAATCTTGACTATTTGCCTGGGACCATTTGGGACACCTAAATCGGCTTGATGATGTATGACATGCGGCTGGCCAAAGCCACACGGAACGCAAAGAGTGGGGTGGAAGGAAAAACCTTGCAAGATTGTAGGCCCCTATAAATACACTGTGGGCATTAGAAGAATTCATCTCAGTTTGGGCAGGACACTAGTTCTTGCAGCAAAATCAGACTTATAATTATTTCATTTTCTTCGCTTCTGCTTTGATGAAATGAGAACACCTGTACCTACTTAATCCAGGTAGAGAAAACACTTGTGTTGTCAAAGTTCCCTCCATAACCTTAAACTATAAAAAAAAAAGTTGTTCTGCACTGTTAAAAGACTGATTTCACAGCACCTTACCGTGCCAAGACTCTTACCTTTTTAAATAACTGACAGCACTCACAAGGTTTCATTGAAATTCATAATTGATAAAAGCCCAGTCAAAACCATAAGGAACAGAGGAGTGTGAGGTTAGGGGATGGAGGAGGCTAAGAGGACAAAAGTATGTCATTAAAAAGTCATATCATACAAAACAGAGAAACACTAACAACTGTGAACGAGTGCAAGAGTTGCGAAGTAAGTGGGGCTGCAGGAGTATTTTCCCCATTGTTATTCCCCATTTGGAATTTAACTTTAAACAACCATGGTTTTATTACTCAACACAGAATTATAAGAGTCTCCTGGATAAATAAATGATACTATAAGGTTATGCTATGGCCACTGCCTATAAATACTTCAACTTTGTCTCTGAGAACTCACGTTTTTCTGTTAATTCAGTGTGTCAAATAGCACTAAATATTACAGTGCCCATGAGCTAGTATCCATGGGCCTCACTGGCCATGTGAATAGGCCTGCTACAACTACAAAACTTATTCAGATATATTCAGTATTAAACTGTATTCTAGATCTGTGGTTGCAATTAGGAGCAAATATCATAGATACTGACACTGAAAAAAGAATATGTAAAATTGACTCAAAGCTACACAGCTCAACTGCACCAGTGTGGGCACCGGAACTTTAAACTTGGCAATAGGTCTGGGAGCACTTATCAGTAATTATTGGTAAATTGGTAACAGGTGGATTATCAATAAGTAGAACATATTGAGTTTTTTTTTTTAATGGAAAAACAAATATTCTGATGGCTGATTGGTTTTCCAAACCTGCCCATCCTGGTTCTCTGTTTCCACTGATTTAGGGGTTCCCATGACCAATCCTCTCACACCATTTGAATCTTTTCAAAGATGCTTTACACAACAATAACATATATGAATAATTCTGAATGAACAATTTCAGTGATCCCATGACCTTTCCTCGAGCATCACTATCAAGCCATCAGAGACATACCCTGCTGCTGTTCACCGACAGTGCGTCAAGTTGGCTAGGGCAACACTTTTGGTATGGCATACCTCAGTAACTACTGTGTGAAAAAGTTATTGTGTGGAAATGTTATTTTGTTAGATGTTTTGTTGCAGTGAGTCCCAATGATTGGGCAAGTCAGGCCAAACACTAATTTAGCTAGCAAGCCCCAAGGTATTTGGATTGTGATTAGGTAATACGTATGTTGAATTCAGGACAACACTGACTACGTTTACATGCACACCATATTCCAATTCGGGTCAATATTCTGGTTAGGGTAATTTTCCGAATAAGGTGTTTATATGCGCTACAGCAACTGGAATATTCCGTTTACATGTTACTTGGCATGTTCCCGTGTTTTGGCGTATTCCACTCTCTTATGTAATGCTACACTCAGCCATGGGGGGCAGCAGTACACGTATAGGCGTCTGGTCTACTGGAAATACAGAAGAAGAAGAAGAAGAGAAGAGGAAGAAGAAGAAGAAGACTGCAGTCTGAAGGCAGACTGCAGTCTCCTGGCTGTTGCTGCTTTTCGCCATGCTGTTCACCATGTCGTTCCCCTGCTTGCAGTAACCATAGCAACAAGACGCCCCAAGATTCATTGTGAATCAAGCATGCGCTGACATAACTGAATATTCCGGTATGGGGCATCTTCCAACTAAGGTGTTTACATGGCACAATATTCTGGTTGGAACAGGCATATGCCAGGGTTCTTATTCGGAATTTTCTCCAACTGGAATATGACCTTAATCGGGTTCGGTGCGTGTTTACATGACTCATGCGCAACCGGAATATTGCGAATATTCCGAATAATACAGGAATATGGTGTGCATGTAAACGTGCTCATTGTAAAGTTGATCTAATGACAGGAGCTTCTTTGTAAAATCTCCATGTGCTGTAAACACTGCTGCAAACAGAGATCAGTAAAGGTCAGAGATTATCAATGCCCCTTAAAAACCAACTAGGAACATGAGTTTGCTTAAATTTATATTCAGTTTTATAATAAATTTGTATAAATTTAAAAATTTCAGTAAATACATCACTGAATTTGAACTGATTTGAAAAAAGATTTTTCTTTTTTTGCTGTTCCATGACTATATTACTTTATTCATTTTCCCTCTCCTCAGGCTGTGCACTATGACAATTTAACGTGGGACAAGAGAAAAATGTATATCAACAGACATTTTCATAGTTTCTATCTCTGTTGTTGCAAAGAGCGCTTTATGGCAGTATTTTACGTCACTGAGTTAGAGCTCCTAGTTGTCTGGAATGCGCCATTGCTACATGTGGGCTCAAATACCAAACAAACATGGAGGAGCGTGACACAGAACGAAACTCCCTGCAACACTCCGATACTGAGCAGGACACAGCCCAACCAAGACAAGCTGAGGAACTTGTATCTAAAAACAGGGGTGATTCTGTCGTTTGCATGTGTAATAATTCCAACACAGAGAACACTGAGGAGTTCTTATTGGGTAGCTTTTAGCTTGTGGATTGTCCTTGAGTCCTCATTCACATGTTGCAGAAACTAGCAAGCCACACAGTCTCAGGGACAAGGATAGCTCAGCTTTTGCCATCTCACAGATCAGATGGATTGTAAACTTCATTATGCACCATTGTAAATCCATGGTGCCAAATCTGACCTTGGCATGGCCACCTGGTCAGTGAGAAAGTCTCAGGAAAAACTCAACTGATTATAATTTTGTAAGTTTTATAAATACTTCTAATCCTTGTGTCATTTAAATGTCTGTTCTGTTCATTCATTATTTTGTTTTTTAATTGATCTGTTAATCATAAACAATCAAGCCATGAACTAGACTACAAAGAGAAGTAGCCTAATCTTTTGGCTTGCTTTCATCCATAGGGAGGTCAGAGTGCAGGGTCACCAAGGACACTTCCAAGGGGCAAATGCTTGCTGTCAAAGCTGACTTCAACCTAGGCCTGGCCTCCCTGTCTCTCACTCCCTGACTATGCTACCCTGCTGTCCAGAAATTTCAAAGTATTACATTTTTAGCCAGTTAATGGAGTTTTTGGCACAGAGACGGGACAGCATGCCAAATTTAGATGTAGCCCAAAATCCACCAGTTCCCTACCACCACCCAGTGCCCTTACTGCCTAAGTTTTCATGTGAAACAAACCAAGGAATGAGATGCCCTGGATCTAAACGGCAGGAAGAAAAAGTCTTTGGAAACACACAGACCTTTAGAAAACATTCACTTGTAACATTCACCTAGAAATTACAGTATTTTGACAGTTATCTTTCATCTTCTGTGTGTAGTGGATTTCAAATGTCCTTAACGGGCCATACTTATTGATCCTATCTTTCTCCACACATGCACACACACACAAACATGCGAACAATTTAACAAAACACATAATGTTACACCCCAAAGTGATTATGAACAGGGTATATAAATAAATAAATGTGTGGCATGAAAAGATCAACCACAATTCTTTGTGAAGCAAAGAGGAATCTTCCAAAAGGGACTGACTGAACTGTTAAAAGAACATAACAGGCCCCATATTATATCACACAACAATGCCCCCACGGTAAATACTAAAGCAAAAGAGGGTTTCATACAAAAGTCTTCTTTTTCTTTATAGTGCCTGCAAAACCCATGACTAAACTGGATTTCGCCAGCACAGTTTTAATTTGAAGTATCCATACAGAAAGAAAATAAAGGAAAATTAGGAAAAAGTGCTTCAGGAAGCCCTTAAAATACCAGACAATCTACTACCTTATGCTTTTCCATACCCCAAGCCCTCTATCTTTACACAAATACACAAAACTGGTCTGTACGTTGGTATATAAAATGGGTCATTCTTATTATCTTGTGTATTTTCTGTCCCAAAAGACATATCTTTACATTTTCAGAAAAAAACATTGATTTCAAAATGCTTCAGTTATACGTCTAGGTTTCCTATGCCAACTAAGCACCAAACTATGGATCCTAGAGTAAATGTCATGCATCTTGGCCAGTTTTTGACAATCTATGTTTTTGTAAAACATAGATTGTGCAAAACTCCTAAAACTTCCGGATAATTGAATCATTACTCTTATGATTATTTCATTACTTTTTCATGAGGTTTACAGTTCTCATGAAAACATTGTTGCCCTCAGACTCGCACAAGTGCCTGATTCAGGAAGTCGCATTATTTTCCTTGGTGAGAAATCAAAGATAAAAAGTGAAATAAACATAACCTGTCATTACATAGTGTAATTAGAGTAATTAGAAATGTCTTATAACTTGTTTGTCCCACTCTTAAATTCATCCTTTATTCAAATCATTTTTAGGTATCTTTGACAAGATTCTTTCAATCTTCCTCTTCTGTTTGTCACCATAACAAAATCATGGACCCCAAATTTCCATATTAAGTTCCACTCTGTTAAACATATGGCCTTATTGCATTGACAGTATTTATTAGTTTTAAACAAATACATATTATCTACATATAATATTTGGTCATTGTTAATTAAGTACAAATGCTTGTCAAGTTACTTGCTACATAAAAAAGAAAAATAGTAAATATTTCTGCAGTAGCACAGATTTTGTTTGCAAAGCATGGTAACAGACAATCTGCTAATAATAATATAACTGAAGTGTGGGAGATAGACTTTCTTTGGCAAACTTTAGACAAAACAGTCAACGTGGAAAATCTACACTCTTGTCAAATGTTATGGGGTCAAAAGCACTAGTGAAGGCAATGGTAGGGGTGACTGATATTGCTGTTTGACTAACACTGGATGCTGAGACAGCAAAGTGAATGTGTGTATGATGGATATGTCATGTCAGACAGGACAAAGTGGGGCACAGACATTTTTGATTGGCCCTATAGAAACTGAAGGTGATGGTGCGCCTCTTGAAGACATCCAGGAAATCCTTCCCCTTAAATAAAAGCTCCTCTATGTCCTTTTGTGATCTTGCTCTGTATTATCAGAACGTTACAGCTAAGTGCTGCAATTAGGCCGGCCGTTTTATGCAAATCAATTTGACAGCACAACAATCAGTTGGTTACGCTTGCTCCTGCTCTCTCGTTCTCCCCTCTCTGCTCCTTAGCTCTCTTGGCCTTGCCTTCCATGCTTCTTCATTCTTTCTGGCATTTGCAGAGGTTGCTGCATTTGCATTATTTATCATATAAGGCTAGAATAGGAGCCACTCAAGGCTGGAGCGTGTGCTGATTAGTGCAGCATTACATATGTTAAATACGAAAGGCAGTCATTTTCCTCACTCATGCTCCAGTGCACCCCCAAAATAAAAAGGGGATCATGTTAATGTTCCTACGCTGCTAAAATCAAACATTGAATGATGGTGAAGGGGCCCTCCACAGCGCATGTGTTAAAAAGACACACGCTGAGCCAAGTACACAACCAAGTATTAGTTTTCTGCTAGTTTCATTACCTGCATCCCCTCATTATTTCTGTGTGGAGTCCTGACATAAGGCATCTATTTACTAAAAAAAGAACATGCAATTTAACAACATGCAAACACACACACACACACACACACAAGTACGTATCTACAGACACCTTTAATTGTTATGTGGCTATCATAAGTTAAACTTTAAAGGCTACTCAAGTACTATGTCCTTTATACATGATGCATGTACTGTTGGAGGGCTGGCCATTGAGAATATTAATAGATACCATTTGTTCATAGGAGGAGTCCCATCAAAGGACTGCATGGACTTGTGCTAGTATGATGGATAGATGTGGCTTTATTACCATTAAAAAGTCATTTACAAGACAAATAGGGACAAGCTTTTTGAATTATGGTGACTTTATTGCACATTTGGATTCAGAGACAAAATTACCAACAAGCTGTTAGTTCACAATTCTGATTACCGATTACTGCAGAATTCACCCAACCCACTCCTTGCATTGTAATTACAAGTTGTGTACAAACAAAAGTGAACGAGTGACGTGGAGGCACGGCATAAATATGGTCACAGCTCCTGTTTAATGGTACAACAGCGCACGTGCGCGCGTGTGCGCACACGCACGCACGCACGCACACACGCACACACGCACACACACACACACACACACACACACACACACACACGCACACACACACACACACACACACACCACACACACACGTGACCAGAGGGCCTTTTAGTCTCGCAGTGGTGGTGCCTCATTAACATGCCAGCCTACTAAAAAACGATCCAAATTCATCTCTTCAAAGTCCTTAGCAAAGTACAGAGGCAAGATGGGGAGACAGCCGGGCAAAATCAGAAGGAAATAACTGCATGTGATCTTTTTTCTAAGGGTCAAATAAATTAAATCTGACAGAAAAAATATCGGGGGAGAATTTAAAAGAGATAAAAAAAAAAAAACCAGGGTGGATGAGAGGAGAGAGTGAGAGAGAGTGAGAGAAACAGAGAGGGAGAAGTGCTGCAGGATGGTCTGTGTGCCTTTAAACTGAAGTCTCAATCTCACGTAGTTTTGTTCCTTAAAAGGAAATCACAGGGCTTAGCTGCGGCATTGCCTTGAAAGTCATGAATAAACATCAGATTGCCTTTCTGTGCATACATCATACATCACAAGAAGACACTACCTAATGGAGGAGGATTCCTCGCCCTCCGACACATGAAAAGGCAGTGAAATTACCCACCAAACCATGCAGCCGCATGGTTCTAAAATGGACCGCTGAGGGAGAGAAAGGGAGGGGCTGAGGGGGAGGTAGAGGGCGGAGGGAGAAAAGGAACCTCTTACTAAAATGGATCCCTGTGATAACCATCTTCTCGCAGCTACAGAGAGCCTATGTTCACTGTCGAAAAAAAATAATATATACCGCAGTAATCATTTACAATTACAATGAGAATTTGGTTCTTTTTGCATGTCTCCAGAGGCTATTTCTCAATTCCTCTACTCCCTTGCTATCAATGAGACCCCTCCTATCACTTCTGCATGTGTTGATTCGGTTCGCACATTAAGTAGTGGTTGCCATTTCAGCCCAGTCATTTAAGAAAGTAAAAGAGCATTATTCCAGGCTCTACAGGAAATGAAATTGCATTTATCAGTGTGTCCCTGCTTGGAGAGTGAATTTGTTATGAGGAGCAGTGGGCTGCCTACATTAAAATGTCATCTGCTAGCCAGCACTGCCCACTGATAACAACAGCTGCCTGGCTGACACCGTGTCACCTCCCAGAATGGACACGCTGCTGAAGTGCTGCACCTGGGGAAGAGGGCAGAGACAGAGAGATATACAACCAGAAGAAAGAAGCAAATGCACACATACACACACACACAGGGACAGGACACGAGTGAACAGTGAAATGATGAGAAGGAAGCCATGAGAGACTTATGAACAGTTCACAGTTGGATGTTTCAGTGTAGTCACTGTCAGTCAGAGGTTATGACATTTATTTACCCATTTATTCATTTAACCTCTATGTAACACGAGATGACACTTATGAACAAACTCATATTGACAAAGAATGCCTAGTAAGAGAAGATTCACTTGACCATAATCTGCTAGGTTACCCATTTTTAGCACTGTGCTAGATGTTAAAACCTATTTTACAATCAGACGCTGTGCACCTGGACTCTTCCTGTGATTGCATTCCCATACAAGAATCTTCTTTTGCCATTAACACCTACAATGTATTGCAATGAGTACAGTTTAAATCATTTGTTAATCTAAGAAAAGACCACTTGATAAAAACGAAAAGGTCTCATAAATATTCAGTTGGAAAACACTTGTGGTAATGTGTCCATGAATAATTTGTGGTGGAGGTATGGAGAACAGACTTTCATTTTGAACTCACGCATGTCCTCCATTTCCTATCTGCAAGCGTGGGTGCATCAGTATGTGCAGAAAGCCTAGGGCAACTACACTCAGGACATATCCACAGAGGATCACTTGGAAAATATCCATCAGAGGGAGCTACTAATTGGTGTGTGTACATGTATGCGTGTGCGTGTGTACGTATGTACACGTTTGTGCATGGCATGTGGTGGGGCAGAGGGATGTACACCTAGCCAGGCGTGAGAGCAGTGTTGTGCAGCCGAGTGCAGTAATTTCTTTGATCATTTTTAATGGCCATTCTTTCATGTGCGGCTGCAGCTCACACACAGTTCCCTGCAGGTGTCATCTCATTCCTTCAGTTGTGGGATTAGTATGCGGCAGGCAATAAAAGCCAGGCCATTACACTGTGCAGCGCACATACATAATCTCAACACACCAGGATCATTACCTTTTCAAAGGATGATATCAGCTCACAGTCTACAGAGAGACAGAGAGAAAGCGATAGAAGCAGAGCGAAACGAGGGAAAGGAACAAAAAGGAGACATAAATAAAGAGGCGGCAAAGCACAGTAGTAGTGTGGGATGGATGGGGTTAGAGAAAGAGCTATCAATCAGGATTGCAGATAATGGCAGACAGGCAGGCGGGCAGCAGAGTATGATGGTTCAGTTCCCTCCAAAAACTGACGTGATATGGACTAGGCGGTACCTGTTGTCTTCTGAGATAAACCTCACAGAAATAAAATATTCTCAACCTCTAAAATTCCACAGTCCTTATATAAATTATTTAGCCATTTTGCCCTTTCCTTTTGCTGTAACTTAGACTGAGGCTGAAAATTTGTCATATTTTGACAAAGTGACAGAAAGACGAGGTAGGTGCTACCCTAAATCCCAAACTGAAACCGAATGTTAAGGCGCTAAAACAGCAACATTGCTGCAAAACCTCCAACTAAGTCAGCTCAGTGCGGCAAGTCAGCAAGCTGGGCCCTGGAGTGCCACTCTGGCTGCGGTAGAACATCTAACAGATCATCTTCTCAACATCTCCCCACATACTGAACACACCAAGCGCCAATTTCCACCAGTAACTAAAAAGCACTCCGAGAGGCCAGAGGGAGTGCTCCCACTGTGCCCCTCACAAACACCTGCACTAGTCTAAGCTTAACAGCCAGGTAAAGGGTTTATACCATCAGCTAAAAAGCCATTTTCATGACATGAGAAAACTGTAAAACCAGCATGCTGTTTCATTATTAATAATCCTCACGAGTACTACAGCTGTTCTAGTTGAGAAAGACGGCTGGTTTATCTCATCCCCCTTCACTCCGTATTCTCCATGGTGGTCCAGTGAAACCTGGTGAAGTTTACATACTGCTTGTTTCTATTTATTCAGCTCCTTTAACCAGTTTTACCCTCTCATTCAAAAGTGTGCACATGTACATTTATTAGGGCTGGGGGATATATCTATACGGTCTCAGTATTGTGATACAAGATAAGATATCGTCTGGGATTTTGGATATCGTAATAAGATCATATGGCATAAATGTGTGTTTCCTGGTTTTAAAAGCTGTATGAGAGTACAGGTTTGCAAATACTGTCAACTTATTAGATATTTCTAGCTGTTCTTTATTTGACTCTGCCTGCTTGGTCATCAAATCCACATTACTAATGAATGTTTATCAGAAATTTCGTGTTTAAGTATCTCATGAATGCACCAGAAGACATCCCAACAATGTCGGCACAATATCAACATCAAGTTATTTTCTTGAAAAATCCTGACATTTGACTTGTCTGTATCGTTTAGCCCTAACATATGTGTGTAAGTGTGTATATGTGCACATGTGCATGCATAAGTACAAATCCATGCATTGTAAAGATTGAGAAGAGGCCACTCTGACTGCCGTTTCTGTTTAACACACACAAACCACTGCTAGATATGAGAGAAGACACTGCAGAATAGGGCCCTCTGCTGCTGCAAAACCAATGCTCCTATGGACTGATGGAAGAGGAAAAAAAGAAAAAAAGACCCACACACTAAAGTGCAGAATTTGACAGGTCCAGCCAAATGACTCCATAGTTCATGTACCACTGGGAATGGCAGTTTGCATGAAGCAAGAAAGTTCAAGTGAAGTGGTATTTCACCTTGCTAGCAACATTAACACTTTTCATCTTTTACCTTCTCTCTGCTCAACAGCAGAACTCAACACCAAGTACTTAGTTGACTCAAGGGAAATAGGTAATATGATTCTTGGGCTTTGCATTCATGCAAAGCTGCTAAGCTCCAGTATATTCTAGTAAGCCCATTAATCACAGAGAATCTGATAATATCAATTACTTCAGTAAACAAGAAGGCCAAGATCAAACCCTTGCCCCTCCCTCAATCTCTGCATTAAATCAGCACGTAGATAGATATTGCAGCTAATTGGAGTAAAACGGAGCTTTGTGAGGGATAATTGAGGATTTCCATAGAGTGTGTGGTTATGTCTGTGAGGAGAAGTACAGAGCGTATTTGCCAGAGGTTAAGGAGTATGAAGGCAAAGCAGATAACAATGGGGACTGGCTGTTCCTGAAGTTGGAACTGAAGTATGGAAATACAGCTTACACATGATATTGCATTTAAGTGACTAGAAACAACCTAAATTAACTGTATAGCATATCAGTTTCTTATTTCTTTCAGTGTACTTAATGAACTAACAATACAGGTGGTAAGGATTTTGTTTTTAACATTTGTTCAATCTGCCTTTTTAATTCTAATTCTTGCACATAAAATAAGAGTGATGTGCAAGAAATAGTTCTACATTTCAATGAACTACTCTCAGCTATCATCCTACTTTTCACCATTAGCCAATCCCTGGCTGAAAGTGAACTCATCTCAAGTAAAAACATCTCCAAGAGATGTCTGGCAGGCGTTTTGATTCCCTGGTTGCATGAGGGAGGGCTCCCACTGGTCCGATAAAAGGCCTGGTTCCTCCAGCAAATGATGCCTTTCTCCAGACGCAAGCCTACGCTCTGCTTTTAATTGGCCTCTTCTGTAGCTGTGAACCTTAATGACTTTGTTCCTGGATTAAAAGCCTCAGAATGTTCAGGCAAGGCAAGGGTGCTAACCTTTCCTTGGCCGCTCCCCCTCTTCCACTATACCCTCCTCTACACCCAAAACCCCCTTCCCACCCCCCATCCATCTCCCTCACTGCCTCACTCTTTCACACAGTTTTCTCTATTGTACCTCTCTATTTCATTCTCTTTCTGTTTTTTTCCACCAAGATAATTTCCATTATTCTAAGACATTTTTAGGCTTCCTTTCCTGCTCATTATTTCAGTTGTGGAGGCACAATGGTGCTACCATCTACAATCAACTTGGTATCACAGACCTTTGTATCCATCCACTAAACATTTCTTTGGGTACAGTCTTTATAAAATTAATCTCAAGAATTTAAAGGATGAGGCATCTAACAGTTCTTAATAATTTCCTTTGTTTTCTTCTCATTTTGCTTCTACAATGCTAACTCTCTCCTCTACACTGGTGCAGTCATGAACAGGGTTTGACAGCACAACAATACTGCAAGGCTACAATACAACTCAGTCGTCAGGGATGTGACAGGAGAACAGTCATCAAGTGTATGTATTGTTTGTGTTCTTAACAATTTGGGATTTTTATTCATTTAATTCTGCCAGCAGGAAAGTTAAATACAGGCCTCTCTGAAAATGTCAGAGGACAAAAGACCGAAGAGTAAGGAGTATTATGCAGTAAAGGGGGCAGATGCAAGAAAAAGTAGAAGGCACCCATTATTCAAACAAAAACAATCAAAACATTAAAAAAAAAGTGCCGGGAATAAGTCTGCTCTAGTCTCATCTATCTACCTTTGTTGATAAGCCACAATCCAAATATATTTTTAATGTTTGATAAAGGAAGATGAGGAGGAGGTTGGTATTCTGCCATTGTAATTTTTATTCAAAAGGAAGGTCTAGATCACACACAATTACACACAGTGAGTCCCATACTGTCAAAACGCATTTAGTTTGAGATTTGTATTTTTCGCCTTGCTGGGAAGCAGGGGCCTGTTGGTCATCCTGTCAGCATTTAGGTCCAGGATAGTATGTCTCAAATCTGTTGGGTGGATTGCCATGAATTTTGGTGACTGCATTCATGTTGCCTAGAGGATGAAACTAACAATTTTGGTGACCCCATGATCTTCACTCAAGTGCCACCAGCAAGCAAAGCAGGGCATCTGTATTCAAAATAGCGCACTTGTTTTAGATATGCGAAATAAAAGGTGTGAAAATGTAAAGTCGCTTACTACTGCCATTCTTGCAGCTCGCCCACAGCAATTTTCTCTCCCACGGATTTACAAGCAAGTCAGGATTTGATCCAGTATGCACATCAAAACCACACAACTAACAGCTGTTAAGCTAAAATTTGTATACCCTCGCCACTTCACCCACTTGCTCCCAAAATCTGTTCCCAGGCCATCTCATGGGTTGATCTGCAATCCACAGTTTACGATTAATGTGTTAAACTTTTGTGGCCTGCCAAAGTTTAATTTCTCCTGCCACAGTGTCATGTTGCTGACAATATATTGCCCCTCCTGTTATGATCAACATAGTAGTCTTTACTGTCTTACTGCATTTCTTCTTGTGTGCACCAGGCTGCCACTCCTCCCTGCTCCCACACACACACATTCAAGCACAAACACCTGTCCCTATCCGCGGTATATAAAATTGGTCGGAATTGATCTCTCTCACATTATTATGTTCTGTCAGAGTACAATGCCGTGTACTCTATGAAAATGCCGATTTTTAAGTGAAACTTAAAATTCTACAATTTGCTCAAACTGGCAGGTGTTAGTAATATGTTTGTAAACAGTAGGTGGAAACTTCACTTATTGGAGATGTTTAAAACTACACAACATTCAGTATATATTTCCCTGGTAACAAGTGGGTAATCATTTTGTACTGCTCCTGCTGTTACTGTATGGAAGGACAATATAATACATAGTACCAACAAGTACCAACAACCAAAAACTGACTTGTGTGTCAAAAAACAGAGAAAGGAATTCAGAATAAAGTAAAATAAACAAATAAACACAATTTTTACTGTTAAAACTATTACAAAAGTATTTAACAGACAAGCATAGTAAGAACACATATGCCTGTAATTGTTAAAAAAAAAGTGACTTAAGTTTCACCTTAGTTAAATCAGCTGTCCTTATCCATTCTCACCGGCATATTAAATTAAAAGAGGCTCGGGTTAAAATAGTTGAGGTAAATCACAAGAAAAAAGTTCAAAGAGACACACATAGGTGAGAGTAACTTGACCATTCATTTCTCTGAGTCTCAAGGATCTTCACTGAAAAACCGAACAAAGCCTTTTCAGAAATACATTTAAATATAATAGATTATAATATATACATCTGAGGCACACACAAAACACAGAAAGGCAAAAATACAACAGGCAACCAATTTACCTGCAATTGTTGGCCTCTGTTCCTGTGGCTCAGCACCAAAATGTACTTTTAGTGAGCCCATGCTGTCCTTCAAAGCGGCTGTGCACACCCTCACCCACCCCTCCCGGATGTCCAGGCCTGGCCAGCTCCGAGTGCTGAGTGATAGACTAATCGATGTGCAGCCTAATCAGCCAGCTTAACTCTAATACCCTGGACAGGTCCACATCATTATCATATCAGCCTCCACACGTTTCGAGGTGACATGGAAGAGGCAAAAGATTAAAGCCCAATCTTGTAAAGAGGCAGAAACAGGTTTTAATGTGTTGACCAACCAAGAGAGGCTCTATGGATGCTTGACAGCAGGGACAGGGAACTGAAGGTAAGAAGGGTAAGAGGAACAAAAAAAAAAAAAAACGCAACCAGACAATACACCGTCCGTAGTCGAGTTGACGCTGCTCCTTTCTTTGCTTGAAGAGTGTTATGCACAAATAGTCTATCAACGGTGTGTTGGGTGTATGTTGTAACGGCTCTCAAACCACTTCCCAGAAGCTACTGGCCCTGCAGCCAGGCCCTTTGTAGCCATTATTGGGTGTCTATAAAGTAAGAGTTTGTTTAACTTCAGCACACATTTGGGGGAGCTCAGGGAACTCTTATACATCATCTATAAACCACTTTATACAAACTGTTTACAGGCAGTAAATGACGCATAAAAAAAGAAACAGGTTTGAGGTTGAGGCTGGGGGCTTGGGGATGAGGTACAGTCTGCACACTTCACATAATTATCTTACTCACACAGACACCACAGACACACACATACAGTGCACACAATATCATCTGGTAATCACCACTAAGCCACAGGACAACAGACATCCCAACTCATCAAACTGATGATGATGATGATGATGATGATGATGATGATGATGATTATGATTATAATGATGACACTCTCAGTGTACAAAAGAAAAAAAAATATTTTTTTGGTGGAGTGCAAACATATTATTCATCAATAATTAGTGTGGGGAAACACTAGAGGACCTTCCCTAGGATTTTCAGTTTTTTCCTCATTTGCAAATCTGAAGTTTTCTGAGTATCTTATGGAACTCAGGGGAACCGTCCTGTTGTGTGCTGTGTGACACCTCAGTGACACAGCTTTAGTGCTCCCAGGGCTTGCTAGGACTTTCCCTGAGGTCCTCAGGAGAGGGAGGGACTTAGATACAAGAAGAACAAGAGAGTTGTGAGCACAGTCACCAACCCCTAGAAACCCCCAAATGTGACAGGAAGTACAACCAGATTCAGCAAACTGCAGTTGTTTAGTGTGACTGTGACATACTCTGCAAAGTGAGTGGATAAAGTTGCCTGGTATGTGTTGTCCCTAGCTTAAGATGTTCATATTGGGATGAGTAAGGCGTTGGTTAAATTAAAAGAAAAAAAAAGAAAGAAAAAAAAAAACATTTTAAATCGGCAAAGAACATAAGTGTGCGCTTACAGTGAGCATTGTCTAATCATCATGGTTATTCTCTGCCACAAAATGTCATAACTGTGTGTGTGTGTGTGTGTGTGTTGTGTGCGCTGCGCCGTGCGTGCTGTGCGTGTGTGTGTGTGTGCTCTTATCTTCTGTGCAGAGCTGTAATGAATGAGCACACTGATTAGGTTTGGGTTCATCATAAATGCTGTTTGTTAAAGGTCAGCCTTATTCAATTCAAAGAAGATGAAATCACTCCCAGGTCTTGGGAGTCAGCAACACAGCCAGACAGAAAAAGGAGGAATTCGCTTACAATAACACCTAGCTATATTTCCCAAATTACATGCTTTTGGGAAAAAGGGACAAAAGCACTCATTTTGTCCACTGTTCAAGTCTTGGCTCAGAGTTCATTGCCAATTACTGATAGTCAATTACTGCAAGCATAATGTGGCAATGGAAATTGATAGCAATTTCCACAACTTTCTGTTGATTAAATAATCTTTCTAGGTAAATCTGTGGTCTTTAAACTATGGAAAAAAAAACACACTCCTATCTCACAGCAACACTGCCCAGTCTTAACTGTATTACAGGCCCAAAAGAAAAGACCTGACCAGCATGTTCCCTTCTACTTCTTTATTGAGCAGACCTGCAATTATTCTGTAGTGAGTTTCCTCATAGTAAGTGATCCTGAAATTCCACCTCATCAGCTCCTTGCTATAATGATGTCCTCCCACTACAGCACTACTTTAAACACGCTGCCCCTGGATTACTTCCAAATGACACTTCTGGTAAATCACATCAAGCCACAGCAGTATAATGTATAATCATATCCTGTGAGAAACATCGCACCTGTTTTGATCAAAAGGCAGGGAAATATCAGAGGTTCTTCATAATCTCTAAATTTCCTGACAATTGTACAATATTTAGGGTTGCCCCCTAAATAGGTTAATTAACAACTGCTTCTTGAGTTTGGCACACCATACACAGACAATTGGTCAATGTGCTGAGCAAAGCTGAACAAACAGCTGTTTTACTTGCTGCATGTAATACTACAGAACGACTAACATCAACTGATTCACCATCTCTTGATGATGGACTCTATAGTCTTTTGTCCATATCTATGCCCAAGTCCCGATTCAGTGCTCACAATAAAACGCCTCAATGTGATGCCCCCCCTCAAAAAAAGAAACACACACCACACACACACACACACAACACACACACAACAGATTTAAAACTTCAGTGTAATAATTAGTGTCAGAAAATGCCCTGCAAGATATTATGTATGTTGTTCATGTCTTCTGCTTCCTCAACAGGCTGAAGACAGCTCAGGCTGTGGTAGCAATTTGTTTGGAAAGCATAACATCAGAAAATGCAACAGTGTAATAGCTGTAAAAAAAAAAAAAAAAGATTAAAATCCTACAAACTTAAGTGTATGCAAGATGTTGTAAGTTAAAAAGATGAAAAAAAAATCTTCAGGATTAAAATGGGCTTGACAGGAAAGATGTGAGTGTAGTCCTATTATTTGTGTTTTTCACAACTGCGTACTTCAGGTAGAAAATGATCAGTTTTTACCTATTAATGGACAAGTCCAAGGTCGTGCCAAGTTCTCAAGGCATGTCATTTAAAACTTCTCAAATCTGAACGCACCACTGGAAACAAAAATGTTGCCTGGGTAATCCAAAGTTTCATAGGATCTCTATGAATTTCTAAATCTGCTTTCAGAAAGGGTGGATTTCAACAAAGCAGATGGGACAGAGAAAACGGTGTGATAGAGACATCTGACATTTGCAGCTGAATTTACACATTTGATGGTGTAATGAATTTCAAGTTTTCAGTGTGTTTTCTTCTCTGGACAAAAGCGTGGGTGTTTTTTGCTAATAAAACATTCTATGTAGCTTCATAAAACATGGCTTGAGAATTGGGGAACAAAAATGATTTCAGTGTTAACGACTTTCTGCTGGCACAGCAAAAATACAACAGCACCAAAAGGTAATTACAATAAAATTGTATTTAGATATGCAAATAGAATATATGTAAATGGAATAAAACCTGTATCACAGGATCCTTTGTTATACTGATATTTGAGTCTCAACTGTTATCTGTCTAACACTGCATCAGTTCCACCATGACTAATAAGATTTCAGTCACTCCTTGAGTGGTAACAGATGCATATTGATGCATCACATGGTTCCTGAAGGTTTGCAGGAAAAACTATTGCTTTGTTTTGTTTTGTCAAGGAATCCAAAACAAAACAAAACAAAACCCATTAGGACCTAAGACCTTTCTGTTAAAAGATTTCTTTAGGCTTTTTACATTTCTGTTTTATCTACTCTACAACAGGATGTAGTTTTTAAACCTCTAAATCTATATCTCAGTAATGCTCTCTCTGGTTGTGGAAATGAATGTCAAATTCTCTTAGTCAGGAGTGTAACTCCAGGCCACCCCCATCATTAATGTTTAAGATGGCTAACAACTGCGCTGTCAACAGCTTCTAAGATAATCGACATGTCAATCAATGGCGGTGTGAGGCCGGCTTTTAGAGGGTCCCTGAGGTGGCTGCTTAGAGCACGCTCAGTTTAACACAGTGGCGATGGGAGAGTGTAAACAGAGAAGGATATAGACTCCAGGATTGACTCACTGATCAATGCCATTGATCAGTTAGCCTACCTCCAGCTCTTTGTATGGGCTGCTCATTTTCTCCTCAGTCACCCGACTCTCAGGCTCCGATCTCCAGATCAAACGCTCTTCAGCTCTCTAACAAATGACCCTGTGCAAACAACTGCAGCATGCAAACTTTGCTCTAGAGGGAGACAGAGAGGAGGGTCACATGAACATGACCTCTCGTTAAAGGATCCTTGCTAGGATATGTGAAAATATGGGATTTTTATCAAAGACATAATTACAGAGTAACACAAGAGAAGAGCATGAGAGGAATATTCTCGTACCCATTTTTGTAAAATTAAAGACTCCAGTGCACATCAATTTTTCCCCGTGGCACAATGTTCATCCTATGACTATATATACAGCATCGAAAGTTTCTCATCTAACTTCTACTTTAAAAATTTAAATTCAGTGTAATTATTACAATACTTGGGATATTTATGATGATTTTTCTCTTCAGTGCTACACAGAGATTTTTACAACCCTTCTGTTGAGCATTTTATACTTACAGGGAAAATCAATAAGGACAGGTGATTTACACTGCATTTCTACTGCTGTTTTGTTAAGACTATAATTCCATTATTCTGGGGAATACTTCCTAAATGCTACACATGGAGAGCAGCTGCAGCATGAAACAGCGCAACTACAATGGAGTGAGCTCTCCTCCAAGATGCTGGATTTCACAAATCCAGCAAATTGCTGAGTCTCTAAAGAAACCCTTGCCCTTTATTTTAGTGAGCTGACACTGAAATTGGACAACAAATCTTTCTATTTAAGATGGCTGAACTTTTTCCCAAGTGAAGAGCTGGCTGTGGTAAAAATATCTCTCAGTGATGTAATTGCATTTACTTTTGGCTAGTAACCATGGAATAACAAAAATATATCAAACCACAAAATGGCACTAGAAACACTGTCATGATAGACAAATCAGTGTTTCCATTGTTTGCTTGTTTTTTTGTTCTGTTTTATTCCTCCGCTTTTTTTCTTGCTAGCCAACACATCTGATAAGATTTCAGGATTCAAGACAGGTAGAATATTTACTTGACACATGTTAAACTGGCTACTGTATATATAGGCTGAATACAATAAATTTAACTAGCAAAACATAACACCTCAGCAATCACATAATCCCAGCAAAGATTAACACTGACACTGAGGCCAAAAACTTTCATGTTATCACACATCATCGGTGGCTGCGCACATCACTTCCACCACTTTCCATCCTTTGGCATTCCCCAATTAAAGCCCTGAACCCAAGGGCGCAAATTTAGGGGGGGTCAGGGGTACAAGTCCCCCCCAATATTTATAAAAGATAAATTTGTCCCACCCCCCAAAAAAAATATCATGAGATACAAACCCCTTACTAATACAGGTAATATAACAATACAGAGTGACAAAACACTTGTAAATCGTTCATAATTGTTTTCCAAAAAAACTTACACCACTATGCTTGGGCCATACCATTTTTACTTTGGCAACCCCTCTTGCGCTGCATGCCTTATGTCAATAGGTAGATAGGAAGTAAATATGGCCACAGAAGCAACGACACTGCTGTCTGGTAAGGTTTAAATTCCTTTTTAAATATAATTTCATGTTATAGCAGTACTCAGTATGCTAAATATTTGTAATAATTACTGGACACCCTAACAAAGCACTTTATCGTATTTAAATAGCCTGCTATACGTCCTCTAATGTAACGATGGCATGCTAGCATGTTGTAACACCAAGGTTCCGTTTCCCAAAGCAGGTTTAGTGAAATTAGGGAAACTCTGAGTTTTCCGTTTCACAAAGGGAGGTAACTCAAAGCAGAGAGAGAAAGAGGGGTAACTCTAGCCTGTTTCACAGAGGGAGGGAACTTAAGCTCTCGGTCAGTTACCGCAGTAACAGACTCCGTCAAACTAACCTGTCGGACCAGGTTTTTCTCATGAAACCTCGAGTTTCTCTCTGTGTCCGCCCTCTTTCAGCCACACACCGTATTTAACTTCCTCATTCATTCAGTCAGCAGGCCAGTTTTGGCGTGGCGTATTAGTTCTGCCGTCGTTATTAAAAAATAAAAAATAAATAAAAATAAAAACAGTCAGTAGGCCTTTATTAGAAGTCCATTAGTAGTTAGGTGGCGACTTTTTTCACGAACATGGCATGTCCTTTCGACAACGATCCTGTGGATGAGGGTGCAGTGTTACTGCGCAGAGAATTAAATATTCGGGGAAATGGCTATAAGACCGCGCATAGATGTTTTACCTGTTTGAACAGTGTTTTATATTTCATCTTAAGCTGCTGCCAAGTGCGTCCCCCGCGGGATTGCACCTAAATGAAATAAATTAATAGGCTACAATTCAAGCAGTTTTCCCTGTAATATATTGTGATTGCAACGGACTCCATTTAAACTTACGCACTGACCCGAGCAGCAATGCTCTCCCTTGCCGTCTCCCTCACCTTTGAGAAAAAAAAAAAAACAAAAAAAACATGTTCAAACTTAGGAGCCCCTAAAGTCCCAAAAGTTTTTTGTTTTTTTTTATCTTGTGCGCACAAGTTATTTATCTTGTGCACACTATGAACCAACGACTTCCGATTCAAACAGCAAACAGCATTCCAAGATGAAAATAAAACTTGATTAGCTTAGTTTTCTCCATTATATGTCGTTAGAGACGCATGAGTATAGTTCATAGTGCGACAAGATAAATAACTAGTGCGCACAAGATAAATAACTGTTCCCACAAGATAATAACTTGTGCGCACAAGATAAAAAAAAAAAAAAAAAAAAAACTTTTGGGACTTTAGGGGCTCCGTACAAACTCGCTGTATGCATTAAGATTTCCAATTCAACTGGGGTGAAAAACGCAGCCCGACGCTTCCCCGTTGCCATGGTGAATCACCAAATCGAGGCTCCATTGACGCTGTCTTTTTACAGCTGTGGGTCACGCGCTTACCTCCAGGTGAAACTACTCCGAGTTGATCAAACTGACTCAAATCAGCTGTTCTGGAACCGAAAACTCAGAGTTTCCTCTCTCAGAGTAGATCAACTCAGAGTTCGGGGTAAAGGAGTTTGTTGAACCTGCTTGTGAAACGGACCCCAGAACGTAAATTATGCTCTTTGGTTTGTAGCTCTGTGGAATTAAACTGTGGACATGTTTGTAATCCAGACGAAAGCCAAGACTGTATTACAGCAAAGTTTATCCTCACTTACATAAGTGACCAGACAGGACAGAGATTGAAGTGGTAAAGATAATATTTGTACACAATTTAATCTCAGCTGAATATCACTTAACTCATCTCCTGAGAAATTTTACCTTTCAGTATTTCAACAAACAGAAAAATAACAACAATAACAAACTTACTGAATCTTACTAATTTGATCATTTATCAGTCTTAGTTTAGACAGTTCCTTTTTTAACTTGCCCAAAAGGCAAAAAACATGCCTACACATAGGCTTAGTTTGAAACATTCTCACAGTCTAAACAAAGACACATGTCTGTGCATTTTTACGAGCAAATTTAACTGTGAAGCCCCCATTTTTAATGAATGTTTTACCTCAAAGGATAATCCTCGCCATATTCATAAAATACATGTTTGATTTGCAACTTTCTACTCCATCACTTACTGATGCAACAGCACACTAGAGAGTAAACAAAATCCAGTAAAGCTTTACATTTGCTGTTCTAAACGTCCAGTGTCTGGCAAGGAAGTGATGCATTTTACATTTTCGATTTGTGTGGAATAAGGGCTTCCCCTGGAAAAAAAATTGGCACTGGACAACGTGACCGGCAGGTTTTCAATTTACCGGACAAATGTTTGAAATTCCAGTCAAATATTTTCTGAATTGATTGAGCTTAAAATTATATATATTATATAAGAATGATATCGAGGCATGTCAATTTATAGCGTAATCTTTTTATTGAAAAGTAGGCTATATCAAATAAAATAAGTGCCGTCAATTGACTCATGTGCGTAACGTCTAAAATAAATAAATTGCACAAGCCTGTGCTCTTTTAACATGAACATTGCATACAATTGCAAGCAATTGCAACTACAACTTGCCAAAAAAATACAACAAAATAACAAAAAAAAAACAAAAAAAAAACTGCTCATACCATTTTAATAACGCGGCGTGCTGCCAACTTGAAATCCAATAGATGCAATAAAAGCTTAATTCAGCAGCTGAATTAAAATCCAAAGTCTCAAGTGTCTCTCCACAACTTGCAATGCGCATCAGTCTTGTGACCTTGTTCTCCGCTAGGTGACTTCGCTGCGCTGTTTTGATCCGGTTCTGCAGAGAAAAGCCTCTCTCTCTCCCTCTCCAGCACATGGAGACAGGGATCACGCAGGCTATTTTTTAAGAAAAATAAATAAATAAAATTTCGTGGGAATTGACTGTTTTAAAAATAATAAAATAATAAAATTCAAATTGTGCTTAGAGGGAATATTTCACTGGACATTTAAAAATTCCGGACTTTGGCAGATTTTACCAGTCAAAGTCCGGTGATTACTGGATAACGGAAACCCAGTGTGGAATATTTATAGATATGGAAGAAGAACTGTGTAGTTAACAGGAGCAGCGCCAGACCCCATGACTGGAAAAAAGACATCACCGTACTGGACACATTGTTTGACTGACAGGTGATCAGGTTGGGTTTCCATTATGCATGGCAAACGGTGCCAATCTCCTTTGATCTGACATCAGTTGTGACGGGACAGTCGATATGGAGATACATTTATGCGCTGATTGAGATTATAGCATTGAATTGTGTTTTTTTTGTGGGTATTTATTGCATTTTTACTGTGCCTGACAATCTGTGAGGTTGTGGTGACGTGTGCGCACTGCCCGCCTGTCAGCCAAAATTCCACTGTGGCGCGGGGTGCGCCTCACTGCGCCACCCTGCGCTGTGCCGGGAAAATAGAGCCCATGGTGTTTACTTGGCTAGCTTAGCTGAATGTTGTTTTCCCTTTACATTTTATGAAATATAGGCCTATTTTCCTAGTAAACTGATGCATAAAAATCCACCAGAATGCAGGAAATTAAATATAAGATGCTCAAAATTTCCAGGGGAGGACCCCTGACCCCCCGCTAAATGTGTCCCCCCCAATGTCTAAGGGAAATGTGCGCCCTTGCCTGAACCTATACACTGCATGAGTGCTAATTAGAGGGGACTTAATGCACTCACATTATTTCACCATATGACAAACTCAATGAAATAGCTTTCTATTACATATTTATGGATATATTATATGTCAAAAATATATATACACAATAATGAGAGCCTTGCGAGTGATAATCTTGAACAACTGTTATTGCACTCATTGGCAGCCAGGTTGATACAGTCACATTCATTGTTTTTGTTATTTTATTTTATTTTTTTATTATTATTATTTTATTTTATTGCTTATTTGAATAATATCTTAGTCTTTTTAATTTGTATAGTGAAATGCAAGAAAAATGAAACTGCGGCCCCCAGATACAGCCCTTTTTATTTGTTCTATGGCCCGCCAGACGCTACCTGCAAATAAGGTACATATTTCTGAACCATAAACATATATCTATACTGAGGTTCTTTGAGACATCTGAGCCGCTTCCTGTATGTCTTTGATACATCTTTATGTTATGTCACGTTCCGTTTCTTGCACACGTGCGTGCTGTGATTAGGCCACCGGTTCCGATGTAAACGGTAGTAACGAGACCGAATAACAACGAAAATTTCGGTGTCTCATTTCGGTGCCGGCCCCTAGTGTTCCGGCGTCAACTTGTGGTTGTTGAACGTGACGTCAGTGCCGCTACTCCGCACACTTGTTGATCAGAACTGATAGTGAGGGATCAATGAAGATGCCGAAGGCAAACGCTCCAAAGTTTGGCTACATTTCACGTCTAAGGAGGATGCAGACTCTGCGACATGCAACAGATGCCTTAAAGCAACGTCATGCAAGGGAGGAAACGCGTCAAATTTAATGAAATATCTGGAGACACATGGAGTTTATCTAAAAGACAAACAATGCACCCTGTTTGATAATCTACGTCAGCGGTCCCCAACCAGGTCCATGGACCGGTACCGGGCCGCAAGACATTCCCGACTGGGCCGTGAAGCCCGACTTACCCCCCCCCCGCGGTTTCGCACATAGTACCATATGTTACTTGTATTTATATTATTTAAATATTTAAGTTAATATTGTGTTCAATTTGGCCCTGGAAATAAAAGGGTATTGTTTTTGACAAAGTGTGTGCGTTTTCATTTTTTTAAGTACCGGTTGGAGAACCGTTTAAGCACCGGAACAGTTGAAAAAATACCGAGTAGGCACTGGTATCGGATAAAACCCAACCGATACCCAACCCTAGCTGTGATTGTGCCACCCGTGCCAGCTGTCTTTGCACCACAGCCTCGGGATAGCCAACGTCAAGCTAATAACCAAGCTAACAAGCTATGAAATGTCTTTGTCAAAGCCAAGGAAACATAAAGTTGATGCTGAAAATTGCCAGTTCCAGAGCGAATGGACTGACTAGTATTTATTTACTTTATCAGCCACAACAATTACTAAACTGGTGTGGTTATTGTGCTGCGAATGCATCAATGAAGGAATACAACATGAAGTGGCATTACCAGTCACGACTTGTTTTCTACCAGTTTTGCTGGGAGCTCGGAGAACGCAGAAGGAAAGTATAGGGACTGCTAACATCTTTTCAGTGGAGTAATGTGGCTTCTGGTCACTTTTGCACACAACAAGAAAGAGCCATGATAGCATCCCTATGTATAGCCTGGACACTAACCAGACAAAAGATTCAAAAACAGAGACTGTATGCTTGTTGTTATTGATGAAATGGTCACTGATGCATATGACTAGTTTATTCTATGTAGTAATATATTAATTAGATAGATAGATAGATTGATTTACTTTATTGATCCCAAACTGGGAAATTCTTATTCTTATTCTTACTAATTAGCACTTAATTCTTACTAATTTGCACTAGCCTTAGTTATTTATAGCCATTAATTGACAAAATTGTGTATGACCCCATACCCCAGTGAGTTTCAGATTTGGCCCTGTTGCTACTGAAACTGAATAACCCTGTTGTACATGATGGGTGATAGAGCTACAAACATCCAAGAGATGCACCGTTTCCAATAGAGTGTCGGCTGACACAGTTAATGTTGTCATGGGCTTGTGCACCATTAGATTGGTCAACACTGATGATTAAGAACGAGGTTTTTGTCCATTTTTAGTTGTACGAAGTGAAATTTTGAGGAATGGAATTTTGGAGATACAGCAGAATAAGGGAAGTTCAAAGGTGAAAACCTGCATTGACTGGCTGACACTGGTCTATATCACTGTAGCACTGAAAGCCAGCTGAACTTCTTTTTCTGTAGCTCATCTTTCCCATCACGCAGCATGTGACAGGCATGCGTTTCTAGCTCCATTGCGTCAGCTTCTATAAATGACTTGTCACCTGTTGCTTTGTCGCTTGTCATGTGAACATAGCATTAGAGAGACAGGATGTGAGTCCTTCAGCTCAATGAGTGCGCTTTTGTTGCTCACAGCACAAGGCCAAGTTTCATCACTGTTTCTAAGGGAAATCGTGCAATGTGATTAAGTTCAAAGTTGGAAGTATGCTATCAGTGAGTGTCGACACCTTGGTTCAGTGGTTATCACACCTTGAGTATCATGCATCTCTTATCAAGCAAACATCTTTCTTGAATTTCAGAGAGGACCGTCTGGCATTTATAACTATATTAAGATGCTAGCAAAAAAAAAAAAAAAAGCAGAAATACACTTCTGTTATCCAGAAAATAAAATTCACTAGTCTACACAAATCACCAGTATACACAGAGGTTCCCAGCCAAACTAAATGCACTGAGAGAAAAATCCAGTCTTCTGTGCTGCTCCTGGGACTGTAATCTCATTTGTTAAGATCTGTTCAGGGTGAATCAAAAAACCAATGACCTCAAGGAAGCGTTGCAAACTTAGTGCAATTACATCTTGTGAACACCCACGTGCACTGCTGCCGTGCATGCTGGGGTGGAACGGTTCACAAAATTCAAAGGTTCATATATCACTCTTCTGGTGTCACAGTTTTTGGTTTGGTTCGGTATGTTTTTTGTACAGCAGGAAAGGAGGCATTGGCAGTTTCAACATGCTTTTCATTTATTTGGCAAAAAAAGTTCACAACAAACAAAATTCTGGCTAAGCCGGCATGAGAACCTGGACGACAAGTCCAGCGATGTACTGTCGTGGATGACGCAGAGGTAAAATATATTTTAGCCACTTAAAAAAAGGCATGCCTACAAAAATAAATATCAGTTAAAGTGTACACTAAATTTAGAATATTTTCACTGCTTTACACTGCTGTCACACAGCCCTTTCCGTCCGCACAGCATGTTCTCAACCGTAGAACTTCCGTATTCCTACACATAAGCACAGCTGTGCCGTGCGATGTATTACTATATGTACCTATACACTTATTATATGTAATTCCACAATAAGCTCCTAAAAATTATCTATGTTTATCAATATTACATCCCTTAGTGTCTTAAAACGGCTTAGATAAAACTCTAAACCTTGCCCTCATTAAAAATGCACGGAACTATGAATATGCAAATAGTCCTTGCCCATGCCCTAGCCTGCTCACACTTTGGCTCGTTACAAGAGCTCTGTTCAGAGAACACGGAAGTCTACCTTTCAATATTCTGCAGCATTATTATTAACTTTATGAATGGCATGGATGCTGCTGTTAAATGTGATTGAAATAATTTGGGGAATTTATTCACCACAATGCACAATAATTCAAAGTCTTGGTGTAAATTTTCCTCTACTGCTCAATGAACAAATGTAGGCTATTAGAAAAATGAAAGTAAGTGTTGTGTGTGTGTTTAGCAGTACTTCTTTTGTGACATTAAATACATTTTTTAAATAGGCTTTTTTAAGAAGGTCGCAATATTCGATGCCTCTTCAACTTTTACAGCAGGTGAGGGGTTAAGTGACGCAGAGCGTGGCAGTCAGAGTCTGTCAAGGGCAAGTTTACTTGGATGAAAAGGGGCTTTCAAATCAGATGTCCGCAAATCATGTCCAATACAAATTACACTTGGGCAGTCCACTAACCCTACCGCTCATCCACACCAATCATTTGCATGATTCAAGTGGGATTACATTTTCAGGTCAAAAAAACGTAAATCTTACCTAATCCAGAGGAATCACATTCCTGATTTATAATGAGAAGCATGATTGCGCTCACCAAATTTTATGGCAATCTGCTGTACAGATTTCAGATGCTGAATGGACAGACAGACATGTGGATAGACTGACCTAGCCATCCTTAGGCCCTGCGTATGAGCAGGGCAAGAAGATATGAATGGAGAGTCAGAGTCCTGAATTGTATTGTGAAGGTGGACACATCTTAACTCACACATATATACAGTATATCAGCACAAGGGCTGGAAAGCATGGTGGGAAGCATGAATGAACCCAGTTCCCTATCATCTCCACTCCCTTCATTAAGCAAATTACCTTTCGCTGGACATCTCAGTCATGTCAAGTGACAAGGTAGCAGACAATTGCACGAGTCACCCCAATCCGAGTCCCAAGCGAGTCTCAAGTCATTTCGTCCAAGTCTCAAGCAAGTCCCAGGTCTTTCCTGTTGTGGGCAAGCAAGTCGAGTCAAGTCACAAGGTTATGTCGAGTCAAGTCGAGTCGAGTAACAAGTTTGTCAAGTCAAGTCATAAGTTATGTCAAGTCGAGTCAGCCACAGGCTGTCAGGTCAAGTCGAGTCACAGGTTATTTGATTTCATTTGTCCATTACAACATTACAGGTCTGATCATTTAGATCATTAGATTTAGATTAGATTATTGATTTGGTTAGTTTATTAAAAAGCATTTTGAGCTGTTACTGAATTACATGCCTGTCTAGTTATGCAACACATTAGTACTTGTATTTATTGTGTCATTTGACAACAAATGAATATAGGTATTGATAATTAAATGGCTGTAAGACTGGTAAAAATGGCTAGGACCACCTTTTGTATGTAGTGTTAGTGTATGTTTATGAGTTGTAGAAAATAATAAATTATCTTGCAGGAGTAGATGTTTACCAGTAAGCGTGAGTCAAATAATTTAACAATATGTTAAATTATTATTTGTTTTAAAAATGTAAATTACCTATCAAACAGACCTAACAATTCAACTACCAATGAATGACCACTAGCATGCATGTGATACATAGATAAGAAAAAAAAAAAAAAAAAAAAACTATCCAAAGTGATACTTCTTCTCTGAATAGACAAGCTAAGCCAGTGTGCTGCTGTTAGTCAGTGAAAATAGAGCAGAGTGGCAACTCTTGGCTTCGCTACACAATCTATGTCAGTGCGCTGCTGTAGCCTGGAAATTTTCTTTGCCTTTTGGACTCGTACGGTGCCGGTGCAGGTGTTGTAATGTTTTTCCTGGTGGTGCAGGTGCAGGTGAAACAACTTAATTTTTTTAACCCTGCTGACGCCTGATTATGTCTTATGAAAAGTTGCGATGTGAGAAAGTGATGGAAGACGAGGGCTTGCTGTTACCATGGTGGATATAATTTATATAGTCACAGTGGCTACATCAGCGATCGCGACAGTGGTGAGGACACAGCTTATGCTACGCATCCAATAGAATCCCACACACATGCACACGCACACACATGCACAACTGAGCATTTCTGAGGGCGTGCGCCGTGCGTACATGCATGCAGTGCTCTCTGCTACAATGGTCTTGAACCTGCACTGCTCTATACTAATATGATATTCACGTGGAAAAAAAAAAGAACAAACTTATGCTACAAGTGTCCGAGCCAGCTGTCTCAAGTCGAGTCGAGTCAGGAGTCATTGTCTGCAAGTCAGAGTCAAGTCAAGTCTTTACAAGTCCAAGTCGAGTCGCAAGTCGCAAATTGGTGACTCGAGTTGACTCGAGTCGAGTCACTATGACTCGAGGTCCAATTGTCTGCAAGGTAGCAATGCATTCTAAGCAAGATAATGTCAAATGTTGCTTTAGGACCACAGAAATTATTTCTGTTTGCATCAGTAGTGAGCTTACTGCTATCTCTTCAAACAGTTAAATGCCTTCAATACTTTCGTCAAACACAATGCTTCAACCTGGGCATATTTTCCTAATCAAACAACATGTACAAACAACAATGCCAAAAACAGGGTTCGTACACTTTTTTCATGGTCAAATTCAAGCACTTTTCAAGGACTTATAAGGTCAATTTTTTCAGGTTTTCCAGTACCATTAAAGGAGAAATCCGGTATATATATATCCTTCTGTTTTTTTTTTAATACTGCATACAGGAAATACAGGTATGCAGTATTAAAAATCAGAAAGAAAATATATGCAGTATTAAAAAACAGAAAAAACAGAAAAAAAAACAGAAGGAAAAAACAGAAGGAAAAAAGATGTATACAGTAGATGTAGGGTATAGGTAGATCCTCCTAAGGGAAAATTCAAAATTAACATAACAATTGCATAAGTAAAATAAGACAAAAAAAATAGATTACATTAATGAACAAGAAACCATCTAAGAATATTATATAATAATAATAATAAATATGTCAATATAATTCATATATATTATTAATATACTGTATAAATATGGTTCATAGATAGATAGCATAAAAATAGAGAGAGAGGAGAGAGAGAAGGAGAGAGGGAGAGAGAGAGAGAGAGAGAGAGAGAGAGAGAGAGAGAGCTTGCTGCTTTAGTATACGTCTTGCGCTCCAGTAGCCAAGCGGTGTCTACTCTTATGTCTATCATCTTATGGGCTAACATCAGCTGTGCTTCAATTCTAAGTTGTGGGAGTTCCTGCAGTTTACTGTTGAGAAACGCAGGCTTTGTTCTTAACTTAGCCCTTAATAATTGTCACTAACTGACACTGCCATTCAGACACATCACATAGTGCTTCTACATTTAGGTCTAGCTTGTAGCTAATGGTAGCCACAGTGGGCGCACACACACACACACACACACACACACACACACCGCGCGCGCGCATACACACACACACACACACACACACACACACACACACACACACACACACACACACACACACACACACACACACACACACACACACAGGCTCCCTTTCTGAAATGTTAACGTTAGCTCCAGCTGTAGTGTCCCCCGAAAAATGGTCAAAAAGAGCCGCTTCGTAACACAGAGAAGGCGACTTTATGAACGGGAAAGTGAACGTTATGTCAAAAAAAACATAATGATACGTATCTTTGCGCATTTTTAAGTGGTTATACGGAAATGCGGGACCTTTTCTAGTGGGTATACGCAGTATACCTGCGTATCACGTAGACTACACCACTGGTTAGCCAACAAATCACACATGTAGGGCTAGTCATCTCTGTGACTTACTTTTCATGACTCGAGAGTGTTGACTCTCCCATAGCGAAAAGTTGAAGCTTCTTTTTGCATATTTTGCAGCATGCTACACGTGGATTTGGTCCATGTTTTATCCACTGTTTCTACTTTTCATTACCCAGCCAACGTTCATTAAAACGACAACCTCCCGGCACGTTGGTCGCATGCTGCTGCACTGCCCTCTTGTTGGGGGCGTGACACATGACAATCAATCCAGCTCTTGTGAAACCCATCAGAGCGTTGAGCTGTGAAGGCGTCATTTTTAATCCGACTTATTTTATTTCTCTCCATTTAATAAGTGGTCCATTAGTCAGACCAGAAATATGGTAACAATTTCAAGCATTCAAGCATTTACAAGCACGTTACCCAAAATTCAAGCATGTTTCAAACCTTGAAAACATAACATTAAAATCCAAGCATTTTCAAGGTTTTCAAGCACCCGTACGAACCCTGCAAAAAGAGAAATCCCAGTGCCACTGTCTGCACTTTTTTGAAATGCATGAAATGTCGCATTACTCATCATAGTCATAAGTGTGATAACTTGGTATAGGGAATAACAAAACAATGCTACATATCGAAAAATCAAGTCTGAGAGCACTTCAGCCTGCGAAAGCTAGCTCCATTTTGATAGCAGTTTTTCCTCTGTTTTTGTCCGGGAGCTTTTTTGACAGAGAACAAGGCTTCTTGGGTTTAGTAACTAATGGCAAAGCACTTTGTGTCAGAGTTAGAAATCTGGGCCGGAATTCTGAGCTTTTTTTTTTTTTTTTTTTTTTTTTTTTGGTGGCACACTGTAGAAACGTGCTAGAATAGTAACAAGCTGGCAGTGAGTATGGCATGGTCAGAGCACAATATTAAATAGAAATACCAAAATGCTGCAAAATATTGCTATTAAACCCCACTGCAAGTGTGCTGCAAATACCTTTCATGTCATGCCATCAATACTTTGGTACCTCACAGATGTGAAGGCCATGGAACACCAGTCAAACAGATCCCAGCAGACACAAAGACACACATAGTCAATGTTTGTTTGGTGTGGCTGTTTGTGCTCATTTGGATTTGTTTGGAAAGGTTTTATCAGATATCAGATGGAGTTTGGGCAGCTTGCCATAAGTTCAAACAGAAAATTACCACCCAGTCCTATGGGTGTAACCTTTTCTAAAAGCTTCAAGTACTGCTCTGAAGCAAATCGAAAGAGGACAATGACGGAGTTAAGTTCTCTTACGCTGTCTATTTAACAACCACAACATGCTCCAAATATTCCTGCCTGGTTTATGGTGTCTTACCACTTTTAAAAAAACATAAAAAGGGGTATCCCTAAAATAAAGTATATTATCATCACTCTCAATTTTGAATACACTAGCAAACAATAAAATGGACTCAGATATGCTAGCTGTATTATGGTTAGGACTGATTTTTGTCCTTTACGCCAAAGTCTGAATCAGTATGTGAAACAATATTACCCACAGCTGAAATTAGGTTATCAGCTTTAAATTGGGGGCACTTCCATATGTAGCCAAAGTAAATGCATCTACCAGCCACTTTCATGTGTAAATTAGCATCATTTGCTTTGTACATACAACAGTGCTGCTGGCTGGTAAAACAGGAACAGTGGCTGGTGAATGTTGTAATGAGGCGCTGGCATCTGTAGAAAGTCTGTCAAAATTCATATACCAATTCATACCATATGTAATGACTTCTGAGGATTAAGAACAATAAAAAACATTTTTTAAAAATCCATATCACCCTTTTTGCACTTTTTTAAATTACACAAGCACTGTGGAGTACATGGTTGGGGTACATGAAAACAAGGGAAAAGCAAGCCAAATTATCAGTCCAGTTTGCCTCTACTGCACAGCTACACAACAGTCATTAACAATTCAAGGATTCTATTTTCCCCAGAGTTAAACTGGAAATTTAATAGGGATTTAGAGTTCAAAATTTATACACTACTGAATTTGTTGATGCTAATGCCGAAGCTATACAACAAGGCCACTTTGTCCACTTTATCTACCAGATACTTTGTCTACTTTCTCTCACTTCTTCATTCCAGACTCCGTCCATTTCAGATTAATGAGGTGGCAGGAGCGCAGGACTCTGTCAGGTAGGCCTACATGACAACATGCGGATATAGAAATGGAATTGGGTAGAATCGGCATAGGCCTTTGATTCAAGGCAAACCAGAGTATTTCCGGGTACACACTCACTGATGTCACCACAATGGCAGAAGAGTTTATTTACAATGGGTCAGTTAACTTAAGCCTGATGCACAGCCAATGGAAACATGTTCTGTTTTCACAAGAATATGAATAAAAAAATTTGATTATGACTTTGATTATTTGATTTAACATTTAAAAAAAAAAAAATGCTGTCTTTTGGAGTAGTTGGGCCTTACCTGGTAGACTCTTGGTGGTTTTGACAGAACATTATCGAATGACTTTGTTAACAGCATCAGCTAATTAGGTTTTGCTAACAACATCAAATTTGCTAACAAGCCTGAAGTAGACTATGAATTTGCTTCCAATCATTTTTAGTAATTTTAGAAGCACACGAATGACTTTCATTAATTTAATGCATTAACTCAAACTTACAAAGGCAGAACAGATAGATCCACACACCAAATAGCTCCCGTATTGTTGTCACTGTGAGTAGCGCACATGGTGAAATCCACCCAATTCAGTTTCTATGGTGGATATACTGTCACCTGACACATTCAGCCATGCTGATGTTGAGAGCAATAACACAGTGTAATATACTGCCTGTGACCCACCAAGGAATCTTCATTCTTACACTGATGTTGCTGTGGTTTTAATTCCTGTGCAAGGTTGCACTATCTGCAGGAGACGTCTATCCTATTGGGCTCAAATTACATTACAATTTAACATGGATGGTCACATAGGAATCATTGCTGCTCTGTCAACTGTGAGCAAGAAAATAGAGATAAATGCTCCATCAAGTCTGAGGGGTATTTACTTTTCAAAGGGTCTTTTAGAGGCGTTGACATGGAGACAAACTAAATGTGACAACTACCACACCTCACTTAAATAACAAGGCAAACAGGTGGGTTTGATGGTGCCCAGATGCAAGGCCCAGTCCACCAGTTCAATCAGTGTGCAGTGATATGCTCTGGCAGCACTCACTCTCTGAACTGTGGACCCTACATAAAAAGCATGAGCCCTCAAAGCTAATTTCCCCTTTCCAATATGCTGGTATGACTTCTTATGATGCCTGAGAGACGAGACAGAGAGCAGAAGTCCCCAATGAGTGACAACACGGACATTACAACCATCAGAAGTTTCTTTTTTTAAGTAACACTGCCATCAGCTGAGCAAGTAAGCAGCAGTGAACACAGAGAGAATGCATGAGTGAAGGTTCAGGAGAAAGAGAGAAGGAGGGGGAAATGAGAAATGGATAGAGAGAAAATCGTGGGAGGAGCATGTTATCTATAAAGCCTTTTTTTTTTTAATCCTGCCTTCCAGCTGTGAGCAATTTTACAAAACAAATCTCTTGGTCGAGATAAAAATATTACAAACCAAATAATGACACAAAGACTAATAATAATCCAGCACCAATAACCAGCGATCCAACTAGATCCAGGACAGTGGCTGTATCTTTGCCTCAACACAGCTCTGCCAATTCCAAATTGATGATGGATTTTTATTCTAGCACCTTTCTCAAAGCATCCATTGCAGATGGAATGAAAAAGTAATATTCCAGCAATAAAGCTTGATTTACATCCCCTTCCCTGTTCCCCCTCTTCCTTTTTTATTTGATCATTTAGCTGGGATCATATAACTGTATATCAGACACAAATGAAATCAGGTCTCATGCACATTAAGGCCATGTCTTCTGCAGCTAACATCCCCCTGCAACCCAGCCACCCAGCTCCACAGCAAGCCAAGGGCAGAGTCCCATTCATTTTCAGGCCCATTTCCTCCTATGATTAGGCGATCAATCAATCTGAGCCTTCAATCTCATCAGGCAGACGGGATTATCTGCCCATCTTCCCCTCTCCCTCTTTCAACTCGCTCCCTCCCTCACACACAGCAGCACATTAACATCAGATCAAGTATCACCCAACAAAAGCAGTCTGCCACATCCCCTGACCACAAACAGACAGTTTCTCGTCTTAGCCATCTCTCACTCTCATCCTTTCCATCTCAGCTAACTGGCTGTGCTCTCACGTGCAGAGGACACCCACTCACATGCAGACGGTATAAAAAGTGTATGTGCATACATTTCTGATAACATACTGCATTCAGATCCTTGTGGACTGAGTGTGAGCATAGATTCAAACTAAGTCACTCTTTTAAAAAAAGGCTTTCATTTACATTGTATCTCAATCTGCCCATCTATGGAGAAGGAAGAGAATGAACGCCATTATTGACCATCCCTGGATCACTGCTGTGATAGTAAGAATTTATCATAAAAGGCAATGTCTTTACTTACAAAAAAATGAACTTCTAATGAATGTGAAACCCTGCTCTGTTTCAGTGTGATCAGTGAGATCTACTGACTAAATGTATTTTCATACATTCATCTTTTAAATCTGTTTTTTAATTGAGTGTCAGAGAGAGAGACAGAGAGAGACAGAACCCACCATTGTCCCAGCAAATCGCAATGTGCCTACAGTACGTTAGGGATCAGGCTGGTGTCTGTGAGGTGACCTGACTATCAAAGTCTGGTAATAGAGGCTGCCTTGTAGACCAAAGGTGCACAAGATTTTACAATGTAGACTACTGCACCTTGTTTCCAAAAGCTAAACTGCTCAGCAATGCAGCAGCTTTTTAGCTTTCAGTGGTGTTTAGGCATGGGCAGATAAATAGCATAGACAGCAACTGGAGAGTAGAGTACATAGCATAAAGGAATCCTCTCCATCCCGCCATATTTCCACTGAGATATTCAAGGGGAGAACATCAGGTTATGGTCACAGTTCACATATAAAAGGCACAGGGTAGAATTTTTGTTTTTATTTCTGATTTTAAAATGATGGATAGAGAATTTGCTGATGAGGCCTATATACATTTCAGTCAGCCAGCTCACATACAGAGGTTTATGGAAAGCATGTACAGATAAATATAATGCTTGTTTGGCATTTAGGCTATGACCATGTCACTCCCTGCGGCCTACTAAGCACGTGCGAACGAAGCAGGATCTGGTAGTATGAGTAGTGCAGCATCATTAGGTAGTAGCAGCGTTTTGCAACAGTACAAAGTAGGAGAGCAGGGATGGATGCAAGGCATAGGCAGCTTAAATAGATCACCTAATTGCAAAGGTGTATAGCAGTGGTCTGATATCATGAATGTCGGGAGTGTATATGAGAACGGTGAATGTCTTGAGTTGTCCACCTAAACTAGCTCTGCAGGGTATGTATGCTACATTAGTCAGGAACTACTGGTTTTTATGAGCCTTTAATCTACAGTATGTCCTGATAAAATTCAATTAATCTGAGTTCCAAAGGAACAAAGTTTAAAAAACATTATTTGGGACACCACAACTTGAAGAAAACATTAATTATCCAGGTGGATCCATGCACTTGTCATGAAAACCATTCATCTGTTGTTACTGCAAAGGTATGCTTCAATTCTAACTGACTGTAGGGAAAAATATGGATAAGTCTTTGTATTGGAACAGGGCAGAATCTCACTCTCCTTGAAAAAGATAGGGTCCAGAGAATATCTGAAAGAAAAAGTATGATATTTTTTCAAAAGCTGAATTTTCAAGGTTCAAACTGGGCTTGAATGAAATTCAAATTTGGATCACAATCAATCAGTGCACATACGCAAGCTGCTTTTATGTACTGCGGGTCTACTGTACTGTAAGTCTACCTAGCACTGCCCTACGAAAGGCAGAGAAATACTCTGATATACTGTCCTAGTTACAACCTTCCCCTACATTAATTAATTCTGTCTGATCACTGAACACTGTCTGTTAGGGAAAGCAGAGATCAAAATGGATTTCCTCAAACCACGGATAAATGCTGCAGAGTTCCATAAATCTAGTGAGGCCGCTCCATTGAGGTGAAGATACAGAGGGAACGTTCCCTTGGTGACTCAGAGGACACACAGCCAGCATACTAAAACTTTCATCAGCCATTATTGAGCAATATCCACGAGGTGTGCAGCTACCTGCCCCATGCCACTGTCAATCCCACAGCTTACCCTGTATCCACTGACATGACATGCAAAGTAAGAAAGGCTCAAAATCTGCTTGTGCTCATCATTTTCATTATTCCTGCGCAGAGCTGAATATGAAAAAATAGCACATTGTGACATCTTGAGGACGAACAAATGAATTAGTAATAAACTTACGGGGACTAAGAGCACACACAGGTAAAGGAAGTTGCTTTTTATGTCATCACAAATATTTAATTCCAGTTTTCTGATACATACTGGCTAAAAGGGACATTTTCCTTACAGCTAATGAATTCCACTTAATGGCAAAAAGCTTTTTGATGTACAGATGCTAATTCTCCTAACAACACGAATGAAACTGTCATGCTTTCATGGCACAATACCTTTTAGTGTTCATGTGCTGGGGTAATAAAGTTTCAAGTCTGTAAAACACAGCATTTTCTCCAGTGCCCTTGTCAGACCCAGTGTGTTACTATTCTCGGTCTCCAACACTTCTGATCCATATAAAAGTTGCATCATTAAGTATCTGGACTAGAATCAAAACATTTCACCGTTTATCAAAAAGTGATGGTGCTGAGCTAGTTAATGACTACACTATAGTGAGGTGCAAGGGCAAGGAGGGAAAGGAAAATGGTGTCTGGTAGGGCGCACTGGTAGCTCACCTGGTGGTGCGCATACCACTTGTCAAGGCTGAGCCCTGATCACAGCAGCTTGGGTTTGAATCCGAGCCTGGGCCCTTTGCTGCATGTCATCTCCTCTCTTTCCCCTGCCTTTCCTGTCTCTCTACTGTGACTGTCTAATACACCAGAAATGCCAAAAAATAATCTTTAAAAACAAAAGGGTGTCTGGACAGCTTCAGTGGGTGGTGGAAAAAAAAAGCGCCTGCAGCACTCTGCAACAGACACTGGGTTTCCATGCATTTTAAAAGTTCGGTTTTAGTCGGACTGATACAGTAAATCGACCTTTTCAAACATCACATAAACATGTTAGTTCAGCTGAAATCACACTAACAGGCCAAGATATCTGTGATTCTTTGCACCATACAATTTATAGCCAGGCTGTTGTTATCGCCTGGTTTGAGCTTTCTAAATTTCTATATCGGCCCGAATAAGCTCCTCCTCTGCCCTCCTCTTCAACCCTTTGCCACTTCAACTTCATTCAAAGCATTTCTTCACATTCTGCAGATAGATGTATGCACTTTTCCGATCAGTTGCACTACTATTTCTTGCTGCAATTAGCACTGCAGCCACAGAAAAAGTTCATTCAAATCATCCCACCCTGTAGCTGAAAGTCTGCAATTCCCCCCGCATTTTCAAATTGGAGGTCAGAGACAAAATATTCCAAGTAATCCAACAAGAGCCTTGTGAGAGTGAAATGCATCCTTAATTTCCATCCCAAAACTGCATTTTTTCACTTAAACTTTCGATTTTGCGCAAGCAATCTTCCATGAACACAGAAGCAGGACTGACTCTGTTTGTTTACAAATAGAGTTTGAGCTCTCAACGCCCTCTAGTGGTCAGAAATCTTTTAGTGCAGCTTTAAGATATGACATTCTAGTGGTCCTTATGTGGCACACCAGAGGCAAGTTAAAAAAAATGGTATTACCTCTATGTTAACTATGATTATTATCAAGTGGGTGTGCGTTGAAGATGTTCAAAAGAAATTATTGGCCGACACTTTTCAATTATCTTTGTTTAACTCATTTCTGGCCCTTATGTTTTATATTCTATGTTCTATGTAGCTATACAAGGCTTCTCATAAAGACCATAAGCTACCTTTGTGCCTTGACATTAAGATGACTGTGTTTGCTTGGAGTTGCTGCTGGAAAATTGGACTATGCTCGACTTCTCTATCCTGTTGGCTTGCAGTGAAGTGACTAGCCAATCACAGCTCATCTGAGACATGAAACATGAAGCGACAGGTTACTGAAGTAGCCATTTTCTGTGTGGGTTATTCTTTTTTTTTAGTCTTACAGTCTGTTTGTTTCTTGAATTGCATTTTGGAGGCAAATGTTTACTAGTATACCAAAGTTCAGAGCAGTGGTGCTCATAATTTAATGCATTAGAAACAGAGATCTGGCCATTATATAATCCAAAGCAGCACAATGTTTCCTGCCCCACCTGCACCAGCTTCAGCTGACAAGCGGAGCAGTGGCTGGGTGCCTGCACTGTCTAGCGCAGGAGCCAGCAACCATGTGCAATGAATAACTGAAAGGCTGCAGGTTTTCATTTGAGCTGATCATTACACCAGATGATTTCAACTGTTTGTGCCCCTGTCTCTGGTGAAGGTGTGCTAAATTAATCAGTGAAATCACTGGGTGTAGCATTTGTTTGGAATGAAAACCTGAATACACTATGGCACATGACTGCCTATCCCTGCCCTTCTCTGTTGTAATTAAGCTGGACTACAAACCAGTTCTAAACCCTACTGCAATTCTCTGGACCAATCTGAATCAATTTCTACACCATTTATTAGAGGTATGCAAAAACTCACAGTTGGCTTTGTAAAAAAAAAAAAAAAAAATACAATAAAAAAAGATTGAGCTGAGAATCACAACTGTTTGATGATACGCAGCACTTCATGTTGATACATTATTTATTACAGATCTTTTGCACAGCAGCCATTTTGACATGAAACAGCAGGTAAATGCAGGTATTACTAATGACATTAATTAAAATTCCTCTCCATTTAAGTATAGCAGAGATTTTCCAGTGAACCTGCATGAACACCAGGCCCCAGGCTCTGTTAGACCTAAATGGAACAGAACCATAATTAATGTCATTACTAACACCTGTGTTTACCCTGCTGTTCATGCCAAAATGGCTGCTGTGGAAAAAGGTCTATCTGCAGTCTTTGTACATCTCATAAATTGACACCCGTGTTTACATAACCTCTTTATGCTCTATTCTTATTTATATTCCATTTTTCTTTGCTCCAATCTATTACTATTAGCTGCTTCCCCCACAAGGTCATTTAAGTTTCATCCTATCTGTCTCATCCACATATAAAACAGAGGACACATGTTGAAATGATAAGCATTAAAATATCTTAGTATGGTGCCGCAACTGCTTGCATTACTGAGGCAACAAACACTGTCATTAGCCCAAACAGCTGGCTGACCTTATTTTCTGGACTGGCCATGTGTTTTCTGCACTGACCGAGTTTCTTTAGTCTACATGAATTTACCTGTTGACTCTACACCTGGCCGCAACATGAGTGATCAATATGCTGAGGGCCCTCCTGATGTACCGCCTGTAAATCGTCCATGAGGTTTTGCATCTCATCTGGTCACTGAATGACTCCAGGGTACCGCTGACGACCTCAGGCAGTCTATCAATACAAATACAAATTCACATTAACAGTCCACTCACCAAAACATCAAGACACACACACAGATCATCTCCATAACAAAAATGACACCGCTATGCAGCATATGCCATCAACATTCATTTTCATATAAAAATATAATATTTGGTATCCATATTGCAGCAGCAGTATCACTGTCAGACTGAGTTGGCCAATGCAACGCTTAGATGCTCTCAGGACTCTAGATTGTCCAGAGGAGCTGAATCCTCTGCAATAAATGGCTTTAATAACACACCTGAATCCTCGGGTGCACTAAGCCCTTGTTCTACACATGTCATCATTTTTAATTATGTGCTGGGACCTACGAAGAGCTCCTTACTTCAAGATGCTATGCTTGGTATATCCCTTTTACCAGCAGCAATTAATCTTGCGTGTAGCACGCTTTTTCTTAGAGGACCATAAAGCAAGCAACAAACCTAGAAACTAAAATTCAGACAGTTAATTTAGCTCTACTTATGGGCCTTTCTATATGTGTGTGTATGTGAGAGCAAGAGTGAGAAAGAGAGAGAGAGAGAGAGAGAGAGAGAGAGAGAGAGAGAGAGAGAGAGAGAGAGAGGTGTGGGTGGGTGTGTGCAGGGGGGCTCTTTCACGCAGGGTGGGATGGTGCTGGTGTGGGTGGTGAGAGGGAGGGGAGGGGTGAAAAAAAAATCAGTTTGGCTACATCATATCCTTTTGCAGAGTAGCCTTGACCTGCTGGATGATCTTGATAGTGCTGCCGCCCATTTAATTCATATGGATGTTTATACCAACACCCCCCAGTATGCCTTATCTCAGTGTGGACCAAGTAATATTTGGGATTGGATTAGAGTGATCCCGCTGAGAGAGAGGATGGTACAGACAGATAGACAGGAAGGTGTACAGAGCAACAGAAATGGTGCTGCCAACAGCATATCAGCATTTAACCTTGAGAAGTCTAAAAGCATTATATGGAGCCTCAGAGCTAAGCCCACCTCTTACAGATGAATTGTCAATTATACACATACAAAGAATGCAAAAAAGAGGATTATATTATAGAAAATATAGCAGCATCAGAGGTCTAGCTAATAAATGATAATGCATGTGATGAACTTTTTTTTTTTTTTAACTTCACATTCTCCGTATTGGTAAAATGCAATGACATGTCAAAAATGCAGGAGGGAAAATGACACTCGTTAGCTGATCTATACAGCATGCATGCCATATAAAAATGCTAAATTATGAATAAAACATAAATAAAGATGGCCATACATACACAGGCAAGATTTTTTTGTGCAGTTGTCTTCTGCTGCACTTTGGCTTCCCCGTTCCCATGTTAATTTTGATCTTCCGCAGTTTCAGAGGTCCTAATGAACCAAAAACAATAAGGCGTTGCTTCATATTAAATATAGATACCGGTAACTTGACTGAAAATTTAAAACATGTTGCAATTATTCCTGTATGTCCTGCTTATTTCAAGTTAGTTTTTTTTCCAAATGATTGCATGGCTATAATAACCAACCCATACATTGCTGAGAGAACTGAAGCATCTGAATACCTTCAAGAGGCCTCATACTAAAATGACTGACTCCACCTTCAGAGGAGGCCACAAACTGTTTTATGACTACTTCACTGTGCCTGACTTAAGTTGATGTCATAGCTGCATTCATTACACTTTGCTCTGCTTACTGTCTGTCACTTCACAAACTTACACATCCATGTCTTTTTTTAATTGGGCATTAGCTAGACAACACACTGTAAAGTCCTCTGAATCACTTACTGTAGGCAACCTCCATTTTTATGGGAACACCGTGGATGCAGCTCATATATTATTAAGTCAGATGTGAAATTCTTGGGACCTGTCATTGGTGCCAATAATAACTAGTGTACATATCCTAAACGACAAAAAAAAACAAAAACTGCTGTCTCACCACCCACATCCACAATTACGTTAATGTCAATATTTTCTTTGGGTTTGTTTTTGTTTGTTTGTTTGTTTTTTATGTTGTTGTCCGATAAATGCGCACAAATGTATTTCTTATATGTTCTGATATACAGGAACTGTTGTACAGTATAAAAATACTACAAACTTTTCCGTTAAAAACGAGACAATACTAGAAAGCGCGAGCTGTTTCTAGCTAGCTAGCAAACTGACTTCTGTTGGCTCCGACTCCCACAGTAACAGCTAGCGTCAAACTAACGTTAGCTAGCTAGGCAAATGCGACATGGCATCATATTTGCCAACAAACTTTTTTGCCTTCCATTTACTCTCATTATTTACCATATTTTGTCATGATGTGCTCCACTTACCACTACACGCCTTTTTTTCTTCTTCTTCTTCTTCTTCTTCTTCTTCTTCTTCTTCTTTTCTTTCTACTGTGATTCTATTGTTTCCTCTGTTTCGAATGTTGAATGAGGAATCAAAGCAAACTTGCGTTGGCACGCTGACAGCAATGAGATGGGGCCCCTCTAGGGAGGTCTCATACTGATGGTGTCGTTGCAAAGGTAGCTCAGGAGAAGTCCCCTTGTTTTGGGAAACTGCTGTAAGCGGCTTATGACTCCTACCCTTCACCCTGTGATGAGTTGTGTCATGGTAGTCTAGTCTAATGAAATACATTGCTCCTTTTACACCGTGAAAAAGTAGTGTTTTCTGAGTAAGCAAGAGGAACTATAGTATTTAATATCTTTCTGTGGTTGCATTTTAAGTGAAATGTAATGAGGGAGGAGGCCATTTTATGGAGGACTAAAAGGGACAGAATGAAATAAATAAATACATCTTTAAATAAATACTTAAAAGTGTCATTAATTAATTAAAATGGGAATTAAATAAATAAATGTGTCATTAAATAAATAAATGTGTCATTAAATAAATAAATGTGTCATTAAATGTGTCATTAATTCATTAAAATACCAGTTCATTTAATGTAAAAACATATATATAATTATTTCATTATTTATTTAATTATTTCATGGACCGGTGTTGCAGTGCTTCATGAATTAATTTTATCTGTCAAAGTCACCCATCAAAGTCAGTGGGCGGGACTAACGTGAATCTAGCCCAATCGATTGCTTAGGTCTGAAGCCTGGAAGTCTGCCGGAGCCGGAGGAGTTTTGCTGAGAGCCTCTCCAGTTAAAGTTACTGCTTCTCTGAGTAGTTCTGGGCAACTTCTCCACATTTTGTGGCTGCACCTATCTAGCACGCATCGCGCACCGCAGTAACATTTGCTCCTGCAAATCCCCCATTTGCTTGAACCGAGTAAAGGTTGCGCCACCAAGTGTGTCAAAATATCAAATCAAATCAAATCAAATCAAGCTTTATTGTCATCAAACTACACATACAGCAGTAGTGCACACAAAATGAGATAGAGTTTTTCACTTAGGATCCCCGACTGATGGTAAAGTCAGCAGTTTAAAAGTCTAACAGCTTTCTGGAGGAAGCTGTTGCTCATTCTAGCGGTTTTGCTTTTCACCGTTTGCCTGATGGAAGCAGCTCAAAGTATTTGTGGAGCGGGTGAGAGGGGTCTCTGACAATGTTCAGTGCTCTACTCCTGCAGGGATGGGATGTTTCCATGGAGCCATGTCTCCGCAAAAGCAAGCACACAGCAGTCTCTCTCCTGCGGGTGTCTCTTAGCAAGCGTAGCTCGTCCAGCTTGTTGTCGAGGGAGCGAACATTAGAGAGCAAGAGCGACGGTCCTGCTGGTCTGGAGGGGTTAGCCTATAGCCTTTAGCCTGTAGCCTTTAGCCTGTAGCCTTTAGCCTGTAGCCTGTAGCCTGTAGCCTTTAGCCTTTAGCCTGTAGCCTGTAGCCTTTAGCCTGTAGCCTGTAGCCTAGCGTGGATCCCGGCTCTCTTCCCCCTCATTTGTTTATGTTTGCACCGCTTGCGCTCCCTCCTCTCCCTGGTGGCGGCCGGTGTAGACGCAGGTAAAATCCCGTGCTGGCGTAGTGTGTCCACATCAAAGCAGAGAGCCTCAGTTCTTGCAGCGTGCTTTACCTGATGTTTAGTATAGTCTCTCGGCTGTAGATTATGCAACCTGAACGTCTGGGTTAAGCAAAACAGTTAAAAACTTTCACTCTAGAATATGTTTACTTGCTCTGCATCAATCGATTATCTGAAGTCGATCTGTCTTGGCTTGCTGTGCCGGGTAACCAATCAGGTGTTAGTCCCGCCCACTGACTTTGATGGGTGACTTTGACAGATAAAATTAATTCATGAAGCACTGCAACACCGGTCCATGAAATAATTAAATAAATAATGAAATAATTATATATATGTTTTTACATTAAATGAACTGGTATTTTAATGAATTAATGACACATTTAATGACACATTTATTTATTTAATGACACATTTATTTATTTAATGACACATTTATTTATTTAATTCCCATTTTAATTAATTAATGACACTTTTAAGTATTTATTTAAAGATGTATTTATTTATTTCATTCTGTCCCTTTTAGTCCTCCATACCATTTTCACTGACTTGAAATTCTGCCCAGCAAAATGTCTATGCACAGGGCCTAAAGGGAGTATGAGTGTAAGACGACCATTATCAGCAATATGTTTGGAGCATCTTAGTGCAAATTATAGACTAGAGGAACCAGGGGGATTCTTGCCCTTTGAAAGTCATTTTGAATGAACCCCTTTTACCACCATATTGAGGAAATAATCATGAATTTCAAACTCTCTCTCTCTCTCTCTTTCTCTCTTTCTTTCTCTCTCTCTCTCTCTCTCTCTCATTCTCTCTCTTTTACACAAAAATACATAATGGGTGACATAACTGGAGACATGAACCAGTCGTTATACCACAGCAACAAAAAACTACAACAAAATTAACAAGATCTAACTGATCCTGACATTGCCTAACTTGTGTCAATTTGGGATTGGTCAGCTCTCAGTGGTCAGAATTTTTACTGTCCTTACTCGTTGATGACTAATGATTAAACTTCCTTTCCCTGCTGGACAGATTAAGTTAGGCTATCTGCAAATCTTTGGCTTCGTCCACCTAAGATTTTGATTAAATCAGACTTGGCGGGCTATAATGGCCAACAGGTTTTCCATCTGTATCACCACAGCTCTAACTGACAGGAAGGCCACATTACTTTTTCCCCACCCTTATTCCTGGCAAGACCCTGAGGTTCCTTCCACCACCATATCATAAGCTTGACCATCTCTAATTAATGTCTCAACTTTGGTGGGACAAACATGGCACTTTTGCCAAGGTGGGAGACAAAATAGTGCAGATCACATCTCACATCTGCTCCTACTGTTGATCCAGCCATTTAAAGTGCAGATTTTACCACAAGGAGGTGGATCTATTACAGTTTTGGGAATCAAAAGCCAGATGTCAATGGAAACCTAAAAGCACAGCGCAAGTGAACATATAGGCTACTGTGCTTGATATAGTCATTGTACATGAGGGAGGCAAAAGTCAAATATGGGTTGGATGCTTGTATCTAACTTTTTATAATCATCATCAGTATATAACTACATGAACAGAACTGTTGTGTGAAGTGAGTTTAGGCAGTGACTGAATGCAATGACTGAATGAATAGACTGATATGTTTGAAATTTTGATGCATGTGGCAAATGCTATCTTGTTGTTGTTCATTGAGATGTTGAGTTGTTTTTGTTGTTTCTTTGTCTATTGCCTCGACTGCTCTAAAATCTGGCTCTAGTGCTTGAGGGCTGTCTTACACTGTGGCTCCATTATGAAAAGTCTTTCTCATATTGCAATTGAATTTGCAACGGCCCTCTGTTTTATGAAGATGAGAATGTAGACTAATGGGCAGTGAGAACTATACTACTGCTCAGTGCCCTTAGAATGAGCTAATGCACACAAGCCAAGGTGTACTGGAAGCTGCAATTACTCTTCTGTATGATTACATTATTGACTTGAAAACAGTGTACCCTCTGTTCCTGCTGTTATGAACAGATTTGCTTCCTGCCTTAAACTCTGGGACCTAAAACACCTTTCAGAATGTCTGATGAAATTTAGTCCTCACAGTAACCTTTTATTACTTATAATGTGCTGTGTGCTGCAGAAGCCGAGGAACATTTAAAAGACTATCACAACAGGATCTGGACAAAAAGTTGAATTTTGTGTGCTGGATCAAGGAAATGGACAAATAAAATACTGCAAGGATAGGAGAACTTTTTGCTTATGCACTGTGATGCACCACATACCATTAATATTGAAACAATGCATTACATCTCGACAATAAAAGGATTTTTTTTTTTGAATTCTGAAACACAAAACAAAAAATAAACAGGAACTACAGCTATTTCTGTGTGTACTTTGTGTACGAAATCACATCCAGCCTGGGCCGGCATGTGATCTCATCTTGTGCAGTTGATGCTGTTTTAAGATTACCCAAGGCCTGTCATACTTACATGTCTATGCTTATACCGCATATATATTAAAATTATATGATTCTCATGAGTGATATGACAATTTCCCTGAGTCAAAGAATAAAAGAAAAGAAAAAGAAAAAGAAAAGAAAAAGAAAAGGAGTTTGTCTTGAATGCCAATTAGTGTAGAGATATATGAACCTTTCCATAGCAGTAGGGTTGATGACACATTGCAGATGCACGCATGGACCTTACATTCAGTGCAAGAAGACAGTGCAGACATACAATAGGCAAACACTATAAAGATCTCTGCAAATCACATTCAAGGTTTGATAATAACATGCATTCAGGCATCATGGCATTCATAGCATTAGAGCAGTGTATGATAAATGTATAAGCAATATACACTACTCACAAAAAGTTAGGGATATTCGGCTTTCGGGTGAAATTTCAGGATGAACCTATAATGCATTATAACCTTTACAGGTGAACTTAATGTGGCCTTCTGTAAACTTTTGAATGCACATGTCCAACTGTTCAATGTTTCAGTACTTTTTGCACAAGTTGCTGTTCTCTAACAAGGAGTTTAACGGCAAAATTCACATCAGGTGTTTGATGCTTCAGCTCATCGAGGTCGTATCATTACGGAATGGCTGCTGGAGACTGGGGTACCTCAAATGGAGTGGCCTGCACTTTCTCCAGACCTGAATCCCATAGAAAACCAATGGGATCAGCTGAGTCGCCATGTAGAGGCTCGGAGCTCTGTACCCCAGAACCTCAATGTCCTGAGGGCCGCCCTTCAAGAAGAGTGGGATGCCATGCCTCAGCAGACAATAAGTCGACTTGTGAACAGCATGAGACGTCGTTGTCAAGCTGTAATTGATGCTCAAGGGCACATGACAAGTTATTGACACTGACATTTTTTGTTGTGGTATATCCACCACTGTTGTTGGCTTTTGTTTCAAGAAATTGTTTGAGATGAGGAAATCACCAGTGTATGCTTCTACTTAAATGCCCTACTTTCATAATATAATATCACTGTAGCGTGAACTTTTTATATTTTCCATAAATTTCACCCAAAAGCCAAATATCCCTAACTTTTTGTGAGTAGTGTAGTTCATGAAAAATGAGACGAAAAAATAACTGTTTAAGGTAACAGTTTGTTCTGTAGCACAAAGCAAAGTTAGGAGGGAAGCTGTTGAGGTGGTTGGGGGTCTTTGTCAGGATAGGCTGTAACCATCCCAGTTTTCATCCACCATCCTCAGTACCAAGCCTTTTGCTTTGCTCGGGCATCATGCAGCTCCTCTATGTTGACTTTTAGGGAGTTTGACCAATATCTTGTCCAATGTGTAACAAAGACTTGGCACCAAAATCTCTCTCTCAGTTCAACAGGTACAGTCATTCTGCACATGATAATGCTCTATATGGTTAATAATCATACCAGGAACACTCCTGGCAACACTGTCTCCTAAAAATTACATTTCAATACAACTAAACTGCATTCTTAATTACATTCAAGGGTAAAGGCATTTTGTTGCGGATAACATTTGTTTCTGATGTGTCACAAATACTTTTCTAAACAGCATAATCTTGTATATCATGTCAGGCAGCATTTTAGCCATTTTCACTATTGCCACCAAAATCACTTGGTTAAGGTTAGGTTTAGGCATAAAAAAACACAAGGTTATGGTAACGTAACAGAACATTTGCAAAAATACAAAACAAAACACCATTATCGCTTCACACTGGACTCAAACTCAGACTGCCTGGGTAGAGGGTCAGCTGTTTGATCCATGGCATGGCGTTGACACCAAGAGATTAACTCTATGTTGCTAACCCTAACCCTAAGTCAAACAAACATAAACCTCAATAAAAATACAAATTGAGAATGCAGTTTAGTTGTATGAGAATGTAATTCTTCCTGGTCATCATCCTTAATGGAGCAGGACATGTTTTCATCTCATTTGAGGATCACACATTGCAGTGCTCTGCCTGGCTTCGGAACAAGGTGGCCACACAGAGAAGTAGTATGAAACTAAGATTTACCTGTCTAAATCAGAATATTATCATATTCGGAAAGATAGTTGAAAGTTAGGGTGCATGTAAATGTACTGAGCTAAGACAAGATAGCACCACAATAGTCCATACATGACGAGATGAAAACAAGAACGATTATTTCCAGATCATTAAGAGATCAAACTGATTTTAAAGGTACAGTCCCAGCTGCCTAAAGTGCCTTTTATCTCTCAGGAAGTCTGTTATCCACCTATTTAACAGAGAGCTGAAGTCAACGTTCTAGCATAGGTGTTTGAGGACATGTGTGAGTCCATATTGACTGAGTCATTCCCTGACTAATTTGCCTTATACGCACACTGCAAGGGGCAAAGGAGCGGGTCAGTGACACATTTGAGATAGGGCTATATCAGGTCCTTATAGGGCTTCATTATAAACGATGTTAGTGCCAGTGCCCTGCAGACACTGCGGTAGGTAGCCATATCTTTCACAAGCAGAGGAACAATGGTTAACAGTTTGAAGCAAGGAAGCTAGGAATTTGCCTGCAGAATGGGAGTGAAGATGCTTCAACCACTCCCTGTGGTTGAGCCTCATTAGTACAGGAGTTTGTGACGCTTTCACATTATTCTCTGATCCAGGAGGGACTAGGACACAACAGTTCTAACATACCAGATAAATCAAGCTGGAGCAGAATGAATAACAATGTAAAATGAACAATGATGTGATTTAAACTTTATCTGTTTTTTGATGTTGATTCATAGTGAAGGCTGAAATGAAATCATCAGCTTAATCAGAGGATTTTGTGAAAAGCAGTGCAGTCCTTGGGGCCGGTGTGAATTATCTGGGCAGGAATGGCCACGCAAGCCTCATAAACCGACCATGACTTGGCAACATCTTTGTTACAAACTGAGATTATTAAAAAGATGTCCCTAGGCAACTCATTATACCATCAGCTCAGGCCATTTTATTCTTTAGCCTTTAATTAAATTTGAATGATTACAAAAATACAGTAACAACAACAGCTACATGACTGCCAGCTAGACTTGCATTATGCCAGCAGGCAAGTGACTTATATTTTTCATTTGTCCATTTTTCTCCATGCCCACAGGTCCCGGGCATGCTTGTTGTTCATCACAATGTTGATATTCATTACTGTGTGTATTTGCCTACATGTGTCATTGTTCCATGTGCATCCATACTTCGTTATGAGGGTTTAAAAATCTGATCTCCCCAAAAGCCTTATTTTATTTGTGAGACTCTGTGAGTAAAAATAAGCCTTTTGAAAGCTTAATAGTTGGCATGTATAGTGCAGATTAATAGTGATGGAGTCATTCTCAATACAATATTATGAAGCCTGCTTTCCTCATTGATTCTCAAGATGATTGATTGTGATCTTACTTTGGCATCTGATTATCTTGTACAGTAAGTCATTTCATCCCACACTGTTAATTGTAAACAATTACTTTGATTTATGAGGTAAAAGTTGACTATGAATCTAATTAAAAGGGAAGTCAATGTGCCATTACTCCACTGCCCTAATAATGAGGAATGAAATGTTTCCCAGCAAACATAAAATTTTGAATTTGACATTATCCTATATTATCTTGTGTCACAGAGGTAGAGACTTTTTTGCTTTGTTCTACCACTAACTTACTCTTGATGGATCTTTACTCTGAAAAATAGTTGTATTAGTTAAATATACAGAAATGTTGACAGTCAGCCTTCTGGCTTGGTTAATGTCTTTGGCTGCGTCAGTCATGGCCAGATTTGAAAGTGACCAGCAAAAACCTCAGCCACCGTCTGTTCCATCAATGCCTCTGAACAGCGACTACTGACTCAGAAAATGCATGCACGTGAAAAAAGAGAAACAGGGATCCGTCATTTTTATAATGAACACAATACTTTTTTGTCTGAAATGTTGCATATTTGTGTGGTCAGTGGTAGGCAATATGAAGCTCAAACTGTGGTCCATGCTTGTGAGTGAGTGTCATCTGCCATGTAATGCCATGTGCCATGTGGAATCATTATTCACATCCACTGGCTGCACTGATCTGCTGGAGAATTCACATTTGTGTTGTGAAGCAAACAACAGCCTCATCTTTGCATGGAGGCTGATAGGCTGTGGAACCGCTCATCTGATATACCACAATAAGCCAGGTGAGCATGGTTACAACTTTGCCAACTTCTCAGTGACAAGCAGGACCCAGGCTGCTCCTGAGTGACTCTGGCTGTGGTGAGCAGAGGTGAGCGTGACATCAGTTACAGCTGCACAAAGTGGGACTTTGGCTGCAGCTGTGGTGAGAGTGGCTTCAGCTGTTCAAAGTGTGATTGCCACTGAAAATGCAACAGCCGCAGCCATGAAGCTGGCTGTGGCTGTGGTCACAGTGAACAAGTTTCAAGCAACGGTTATGGTCCTTTTAGCCTTTTTTGAGCTGAACCGTGCCTCCACTACATGATAGGAGGTGTTGTTTTTGTTTTCCAATATATTTTGCTCCAACATATTCTAAGATATTCCAAGGTATTCCATTTGAGCCGAGCTAAAATACTTTCAAACACTGTGGCAGATGAATAATAATGCAGTTTATTGTGTAAAGCCACTTGCACTTAGAGTGCACTTAGAGTAATGATAGTCTTTGTGATACACATGTAAGACTATAACAGAAATGGAGCTGACACATGACAAATAGCTTGTTATGGGCACTTAATTTGAAGCTAGGCTAGCATGGCTACCGGTGAAGCTATAAAATGGTAATCTAGCTACTCTTAAGCAGCGGTGAATCTACAAAAAAATAAGCATTTAAGCAGATTACATAATAAGGTAAGCATACATTCATAATAAATATTTATGTTAACAAATCATCACAAGTATCTTTAGACCCCTTCACACTGTACTTTTAACTAGTGCACAAACAAAAAATTAATTCAGTAAACGTAACCCGGTAATGAAATCAGCATAATCTATAGGAGCAAAACAAAAGGCTGTCTTTTAAATTGCAAGTGCATGGTTTCAATACTGTAAGAACAACAGCAGCAATAATAATAGCAATAATAATTATCATCATCATCATAATCATGATAGTAAGAAGAAGATTAGTTTTGATTGTTGATCGTGACTCTACGTCCTGCTTTTATTTTCATTTGTCAACATGATGCATTCACAATATGTATACCCATTTATTTACAATAGTACCGTGGGGTTACATGAATCAAAGAGCAGACTGATAGAGCAAAACCGCAAAATGCCAAATGAATGGGGATGGAGATCTTGCCGGACATGGGGCTAGCCTTTCCTTTAGCACAAAGTGAGATAGAATGGACAGATCATAGGGCTGAGTGTGTGTGTGTGTGCGTGAAGGAGTGGATTATCAATCTGCTTTACATTTGAAAGTAATTAGAATTCGTCATTTCTTTTTGAAGCCCTGCAGAAAGACACAGGGAGGTGGTGGGGGTGACAGGTTAATTGAGGAATAATACCCTTCAGAATGATGGATTTTGGTGACTTGAGATGTCAGAATCCATTATAGGAAATTTAAATTTGCAATTAAAGTGGGAGGTTGGGTGCAGAATTCTTTCATTTTAATTCCCCCTTGCCTCCTCCCCTGTTATTATTAATGTTCTGCATTAAACGTCCAGCCCCTCTGCTCTGTACTTTAGCCCCCACCCACCACCCCAACACAGTGTGCCAAAATGAGCTTTAATTAATGATCTCATACATACAGTAAATCTAACGGCTTTTACAGAACAGAGATGCTGGACTGGAGGGACATTACATGAGGTAATTGAAAAGGAGTAACACACACTTTGCCATGTTTCTCAACAAGAACACCACACACCGAAAATCCATGTCACTGCAAGCCCCAACATCTGACCTCAAGTTTGTGTTCACTGCGTGATCAAGATGGTAAGTGTCGTCCGGAGGGAATTGGGAGAAATGTTTTATTTAACCTGACTGTCAAGCCTTCTCTTTTTTGGCATGTGGGCTGCGTGAGACCCTAACCCTTGCTTTTAATGAGGAGGACTTTACTGGTAAAGGACAGAGACTGTGACGTGATGCAGATGGACAGGTGACTAGTGGCGATGATACTTCTGCCACCCCTCACCTGTTTACATTGCTCATATTCAAGGAATGTTGAGCTTGAAGAGCAAGTGGTTGATGTCACCAGTTGTGTCAATAAATTTCTGATGTACTGTAAAACTTTCACCACCAGGCGCCTGCCACACTCTGCAAAAGGAGATGTGCCCCTTTCAGTGATTCTCTTATCCCTGACATGGTGCTGTATTTTTAGACGTTATTGAGAATGAATACAATTAGAAGGTTGTCTCCACCCCTGCCATGTAAATTTTGCAGTCTTTTTAACTTCTATACAGGCTTGCAGAAAGTGCAGGTTTAATCAAGAGACCAGAAAAGGGGGTTTTCAATACTACAAATGACAGCTACTTATATGCCTCGATCAAAGTTTAACAAAAGTATCTTCTTAAATAAAAAATGCTATTAAAATCAATCCATTACATACTTAAAAACGTACTCTTGTTGGATTATATCAGATTATGTACAATATGTAAGAGAGCAGCACTATGGAGTAACAGGACACATCAGAAAAGACATGTATCTATATACGATACAATACGTAGAATATAGATAAATACTGTAAATCGGTGTCATATAAACACATGCAACCAACAGTTCCAAATATATCAATAAAGACATGACAATGTTTGACCAACATGAATTTTGGCATTAGCATGCTGTGCAAAATACAGGCAGTAGTACGCAGTAGTAACAGTAGCAGAATATCTATCTATCTGTCAATCTATAATCTATAATCTATTGATATAGATATATCTATATCAATATCTATCTTTATATATAGATAGATAGCAAGACAGATAGATAGACAGACATGCAAATTTTAAAATAATTTATAGCCAATTTTTAATGATGAGAAGAATGTGAGAAAAATGACTGAATCAACATATATCCATTTTTTTCTCTTCACATATTGTCTCTCTTATGTCTGAATAAAAATGTGTGACTGCATTAAAGCAGTGTTACTGAATGGTGCAGCAAGAGCAGTGCTTGTCTGTTCACCGCCTGATGATGCACACTGTACAGTATTTTGGTCAGAGTTTTCAAAATAGAGGTTGGGGAGTGAATAAATGCAGCGTCTCTGTTTCCCTGTGAGGACGATATCTAGCAGTGGCACATCAACGCCACTATCAGCTTCTATATCACCAGTGAAGGTGACGAACGGGGAGACGAGCGCCTCTGAAATATTCAGGGAGGGTGGGATAGTGAAGAGGTGGTAACTGCTGACGGTATGTGTGTGTATGTGTGTGTGTGTGTGTGAGATGGAGTTGGGGGGTGGGTGGGCGGGTGGGGGTCAAATAAGACACACATGTGTTTCCCCCATTTGGCAGGGAGAGTCAGTGTAAAATTGGTGTAGAGAGATGGTGGGAATAAAGAAGAGGAAGAAAAAAAATGTTTGGAGCGTGTGTGCTTGCATGTCTAGATGACAGTGTTTTAGAACTGGAAACAAATGATTGTCTTATTGTACTTTCTCTGCGAGCACCCCTCCCTCCCTCCACACACACACACACACACACACACACAGAGCACTCCTTCCCCCATTTCCTTCTGCCCCCACACACCACCTCCCCATCTCCCCCGTCACTCGGACAGCTGGAAACAGAATTCATCCGATTCGTTCTGCTGCTTTTCTCTCTCCCAACTGCCCCCTTCTCCCCCCCTCCATTCCCCAGTCCCCCTCACTGTCGTAATAGGATCTGCAGGAATCATTCAAAGGCTAGATATAATTTACTGCTTGCCGTGCACAATGCCCCCTCCCACTCTCACCCCCTTTCTCAATCGCACAAGGTGCCCTGCGGATGAACTAATCATACTTGAAATATTATTTCTGCTTCTTATTCCTCCATTTTATGAACAGCTCCGTTTTTATGGTGCAATGGCTTTAACCCCTGCCTGGTCACACTCACACCAGTCTGTGCAAGAAGAAAGGCGATGGGTGGGTGGTGTGGGTGGAGACGGGGGTGTACAGAGAAAAAGGCGTTTTATGTCTTTGTTTACATGTCTGCCTTCTGTTTGTTTTGAGAACAATTTTTTTTTTCATCCCAGATTTATATTTTGCCTAATCCCTGATTTCCCCAGATGACGACTCAATCACAAAGAAAATACAAGCATGGTAACAGAGTGAAGTCCCACTACTAGGAACTTCAGCCACAAAAACCAAAAAGAACAAATCCACAGGGCTCTTTTACCCACAAACTCGTTGCTCTCTTTATGCAATCCACATATTTGGACGGCTAACCTTTCTTCATCTATAATATATACAGAGCAGTAAACGCTCCCATGCATAACAGCTAGTATTAACATATGGGCTGTGCTCCTCTTTAAAAAGAAATAAAGTGATGGAGTAGGCATATTTGTAAAACTACTGAAATTTTTTTTGCCATATAAAATGATTTAATAATGTACTTGGTATCAAGGCCTTCTCCTTTGTCTCCTTGAGAAATGCTTCAGGTGCAGTGCGCGTGTATAGTTTTTTCCACTCACCAGTCACTTCTGCAGCGATGCGGTGATGTGCAGAGCGGCTGGACAAGCTGGTCAAAAGGCCGACCATGTGCCAGCACAGTTTGGTGCCAGTGGGAAACTGATAGAACATCTTCTGGAATAATATCGATTTGGCACCTCGTCCATTGATCTCCCGCGGGACAGCATGAGGTCTGGATTAAAAATAAAGTCCTTTAAACCTGTATGGGGCATTACATCATCAAAGCATTGTTCTGCGCCTCACTCTCAAAACATATTAAAGGGACTTGGTGGGAATTGACTTCATTCCTGGAACATCATTTGGAGAGGTATAAATCAGCCAGAATATGTCTGAACAATGTCCACATGCCAGACACACCCCACCCCAATTCTCTTATTAAATTATTTTTCTAAGTAGTAAGATGTGCTTTGCTTTTAATTCAAAATCACATATATCAAGTTTACTATCTGTTGCTGAAGTGGAATGGCAAGCAGTGTCTGTGTCTGTCCCCGTGGCTCCAGTCCAATTCTAAACCTGTTAACCTAAATCACATTATGTCCAATTATTTTAGAATGAGAGCCAAGTACAGCTTGGATGTCAATAGGAGGGTTAAATGTCAAACCAGCTGTGAACTGACTAAACATGAGGCACGAAGAATGTTTCTTTAGAAATGATTTCAAATCAACCACTGTTATGGGTGTACGATCAAAGGAAGTGGGTTAAAAGTACAGTCAAATTAAAACATTCAGAGTTTTGTTTTATCATTTTTGCTCATACATGAAATGCATTTTCGAGTGCTTTTCTTTGGTTTACCAGTGTAAAACCCAAAATTAGTGTGAATGGGTAAGTCCAAGTGTTACAGTGTTATTGGAGTTGGAGAGACTTCTAAGGCTTACATAAGTGCCAAATCTGTGTTGCCCTTTCAATATGGTAGCGCCAAGTTTTTTCCCTTTGGAAGTAGAAAATAAAGCAGATTCATTACAAGTATAATGATCGAGGAGGAAATCCAAAGATGTGGAGATCTATGACTGATCAAGGACTATCAGCCAGAATTTTGTGGCACTCAAATCAATAAAATGCCCTCTTTCTTTTCAATCCTGGCCCTCTTCACCACTCTTTCCTTTTGTTTGTTATTAACCCGTGATTATCAAAATGAAACCAGAATGTGGATTTTCCAATATTTTGTTTGTTCTTTCACCGCCCGAGAAATCTCAGACACATCACAGCTTCACTGGGGACAAAATTTGTGTGAATGCTGCTCACATTTGCATTCTTTGATTAGCTGAGTTGGGGCGGTACATTATTGCTCATGTGTTGGGCACAATATCTCAAACACTGCTGGTTGGATTTGGACACAACCTTTATCTCACCGCTGCACTCAAGCAGCCACAGAATTACACTGATTAGCTAAAGGGGCTTCGACAATACCAGCTCAAAATAAGGTGAGATATATGTTATTGATTGGTTGTTAAATAGATTGCAGCTTTCAAGGGGGGTGACATGTTTAGTGTTGCCATGCTGTAAACAGTAATTTGCTCATAACCTGCTTGATTAAATAAAGGTTAGATAAAGTAAATACAGAAGTCAATTTACATCGTAAAGGGCCACACCAGTGATTTAGCATATTTAGCATTAATATCCAGAAAATATATATAAACTGTATAAACTTCACGTTTCTGATCATCTTTTCCCAAAGCAAGTAGATATATTTTAAAGCTCTGCTATCATTTGTCCTCCCTTTTATCCAGTGTCTGGTTTCCATTTATTCATGAAAATGAACTGTCAGAGACTTCAAACTTTCTTCACAGCAGTATTCCATCACTGTAATAAAGTCGTCCACATTCATTTTCCTAAAAGCAGCAGCACTGTTGTGTTTTGATGACCTGAAACCGGGTGGAGTGATATGGTCTCTCCGCTGGAAAATAGTCCCGTTTGCTTTACACAGCCTGTAATCATGGGTGAAAGTAACTAAGTACATTCACTCATATCACCGTAATCAAGCAGCTTTTGTGCACTTGTACTTTTTGAATTTTTTTTTTTTTTTTTTTTTTACAAGTTAGTGATTTTACTTTTACTCCAGTACATTTTTGCACACAGTACAAATTCTACATGCTCACTATAAGCATCAGAATCTAGACCTTCATAAACTGACAGACTGTGGGGCCTGTCACAGTTAAATGGTAAGTTAGCAAAGATTACAAGCATAATCTCTCTTTGCTTCTTTTGGTGCGCTGCTTTGAAATGGCCAAATTTCCAGTTAAAAGAATTTAGTTTGAGCTTTATGCCCTCGTCCTTTCAGGATTTCATCGGTAAAGATTGGATCTAACAAAGTTATTCTCTCCAAAGAGTAACTCAGTAACTTTTACTCTGATTACATTTCAAATGAACTACTATTTACGTTTACCTAAGTAGATTTTTATAATAGGTGACTACTTTCACTTCTACTTAAGTAAAATATCATCACAATAACAATAGGCTACTTCCACATGAGTAGTTCTAGTAACACTGAATGATGAATGGTGACGTCTTTGTTAACCACAGAGCACAACATTATAATATGGCTGTTTCAACTAAAAATCCTTATTTAATATTCAAGGAATTTTACTCATACGTTGTGAAATTGTCAGTTTCCTGACATGATGCTGCAATGTAGAAAGTGCTGGGCCAAACATTCAAAATCACTGGTATGTTCCTTTAATTGAAAATGACTGGCTGGTCAGACACTGTCTCATCAAAATATGCTGAAGCTCAAACTGCTCGGGTTAATCAGCTGGCTTCAGTTACTTACAGTAGAAAATGAGGAAGAGCCTGGTTAAAAGGAAGGATTTGTTTACTTTGGGAAGGAAAGAAAAAGCCAAATTTAGGCGACAACAACCAATTAGTTTAAGAGCTCAGTTTTGTAAGGTGGGTGTTTCAATCAAATATTCGTATTTAAAATCTGAGGGATCTTGATAATATGTTATGAAACCTTTAGGAAATGCTTTGAAAAATGATTTGTTATGATGTAAAATGTGGGTAAATTGTAGTAAACAGACCAAAGATCATCTCATTGTGCTGATATCCAGCTGTCATGTGATGAATGTGGAGGTTCATCAAACAGCCTCTTGCCTGTTTGGCGCATCTCCACAGATCTCCACAGACTATGTCGCCGCAACACTGAGCTCAGCTTAACCATAACCCCAATCTGAACTCTGACCCCATTTTCAAACCTTAACCAGTCAGAACCTGACCCCATTCCTAACATTCATCACAGCCCTGAAATTAATCCTGACCCTGAAACCTTGAAAATCTATAGATTATTTCTCCCAACACTATGAGCATCGCTTGGAACTTGGAGGGGCTTTTTAGCGACACATTATCGCCATTTGATAGTAAAGTGAGAATCAGCAGTGGACACTCCAAATAAAGTGTGACATGCACTTCCCCTGCATTTTAAAGGAACACAGCTCCTCCTCCAGAAATACACCAGGGTAGTAAACTGTCTGCATTGCTCAATTTGCACGTGCACACACATAAACACACAGCTCTTTGTTGAAGGGGTGCATGTACTGGCCAAGCAGAGAGAGAGAGAGAGAGAGATGGGGGGAATGTGACAGTGAGTGAAAAGAGAGATGGATGAGGAGGAGAGAGGGGAAAGAAGAAAGGAGCGAGGAGAGGAGAGAGAAAGGGAAAGAGAGAGAGAGAGAGAGAGAGAGAGAGAGAGACAGAAGGCAGCTATCAGCTGTTCACTTGTACTTAGGGAGCACATTTACTTTCCATTGATTTCCAATGCTTTAGTCAATTTCCTGTCACTTTTCATTGCAAGTACATGGGATCTCAGTTTAGCTGCTTACAGGAAAAAGGAAAAAGTCCAAAATGGAGATTTTTCGAAAGTCTATATCCCAGGTGTCACAGGCTCTCTGGCTCTCACCTAGAAAACCTGAAGTTAATTAAGTCAGGTGTGTATCAAGTAAAATATGCCTTACGTGACGTGTTTTTATTATAACAACCTCAATATATAACCTGAGTGTAATAATTTATGTTTATCGTGATCTAGTGACCAGCAAAACACAGACGGAAACCATCAGTAAAAAAAACTCAGTGAGCAGTGAAAACACACTAGAATCTTCTTCCAGAGGAGCGTAGCAGCTGAGACTCACATGTCCTCGTATAAAACTGACCAGACAAACCGCTCACAGATGTGCTGTCCAAAGCTAACATCATCCACATGCATCAGTAGAGCCGCTTTTACAAAAAACTCTTTCACTATTTTTGTCTCTATCTCGGTTTTTGCCTCTGTATCTGTTTCCTTCTCCCACTCGGCCTGTCTGTCTTTTTTTTTTTTTTTTTTTTTTTTCTCAGTATTTTGTGCACACATACACACACACACACATGCACAGGCTTGATGTGTATTCCATTTGTTTTTTCAGCCTCCCCAGTCTTTCACTCTTTTTCTCAAATACTCATTCACCTAGTTTTTATTTTGGTCTTTTCTCCCCTGTCTTCTGTCTTCAGAGAGCATAATCAAGTGAATATTCCTTTTGAAACAGCACAACTCCACACAAAAGGCTTTTTTTTCCCTCCTCCCTGGCACATCTGCTTGCGAGGGAGACAGGGCCTTAACACCTGGAAGTAATAAAAGACCAACAGAGAGAGAGAAAATAAGGTAGGATTAATGTTCTGTGTGAGGAAGAGATTATGTTCAGGGAAAAGACAGGGAGGAATACCGCTACACTTTCACCTCAAGACAACAGGACTAGAAAGCAGCCGCTGATTAAAACTGAAATGAGGGGAGAGAGAGAACATCTGAAAATGAAGCACACTTTCATCCCAAGACAACGAGTGCAAAGCTCTATCTTAAATGGAAATAAAATAGACTGGAATATTTCAAAGCTCCGGCGGTACTATTTCTCATCTACAATGTTATTAGCTTACCACAGCTTAAAATGATATTAGCAGGGAGAAAGCCACATTGCATTTTCCCAATTTTGATAAGACTATTTTGTTGCATTTTACTCCGAGCACCTTTATTATTGTAACACCGCTATATTGAAGATGTGCATTTTTTTTTGTGTGTGTGTTATTCCGGCCTCGAACCCAGCCAGCGTGTAGTCTCAGCACAATTCCATCAAAAATACACTGTTTTACATCCTATCACAGCGACCATATTTCATTTCCTTTGAGATCGCTGTTTATTATGCACCAACAAAATTCCAACATTTCTCTCAAAATTTAAATGCCCAACAGTTTTCCTAGTTTGGGGTTGTAAATCATAGACAAACACACAATTTTGATGCAAAATAGAGGTAGGTAGGTAATTATGCGGTGACACCCAGACACCATTTTGCCATTTGCAGGCCAACATCAAAGCACTGGGAGGTGAGAGGCAGACAGAGACAATAGTAAATGTCGCTCCTCTGGTATATGGCCTAACAAAGCCCCTACACAGTCTACGGTGGCTCATAATATAAAATCCAAATAATACACACACACAAACACACACACACACACACAAACGATTCCAACTGAGGAAAGGGAGCAAGAGATCCAACACGGTCTCTCCCTTTCTCATCGCTCTCCCTCATGTTGACTGGAATGACATTAGATGCCAGTGCTTGTTTGTGCTCTAATGACAAGTAACAGGGGACCGCTGTCTCCATGGCAACAGCCGGGGCTCAATACATCATACCTCGTTACAGTAGTCAAGCAGGGACGTTTGGTCAAAAATTAATATATCAAGGGAAGGGGCGAAGGAAAGAGCGCGCGGTGGGAAGATTACCCGGCGTTGGCTGTATGAGTTTGATAACCGCTGCATTTAAAATGGCGGCCTTATTAATTTCCAGTAGCAGGGGCACAATTTGAAATGAATGTGCAATGACCTTAGTTGATATTGTCTCAGTCTGTGTAGAGGAGAAAGTGGGAAAAAAAAAAAAAGACAGTAAGAAAGAGAAGGAGAAACATGGAGAGATACGGGTGTAGATGTGCAGAGATGAGCTTGAGGCAGTTTGCTGTCGATTGCTCTGCTTAATTGCACAGCATATGCAATTTTCACACATTATGCCAAACTCTCGGTATAGGCTCTGCAAGCCGCGGTGTTGACGGACTTGTGTTGCTGTGTGGGCGGCGTTGTCTGAACTTATGCACAGGGAGGACGAAGAGGCAGAGCAGGGAACAGGGTGACAGAGGGAATGTGTTTCTCATTAGACTTGTGTTTAATATCTGTCTGCAATATTTGTCAGGACGGGGACTGTGGGAACACACACAGAGACGGCAAAAAGGTGCACACGGGCGGAGGCCGGCCCAGACGCACACCTCCAGTTGGCATGTGGCTGGACTCGAGTGTCTTAATCCACAGGCTGCTGATATCTATCCTATCAGGGCGAGTCAGGTACGCTGGGAGCTGTGGCGGAGCAGCCGGCAAAATCAAACATCAGCTCACGGAAAACCTGAGCTTCCTTCTGCAAACAACCGTACGCACAATGCAAAACAGGGTCGGCCTCTGAGATCCCATTTTCCCTGTGTTCAAACTCTCAGAAACCCTGCATCTGCCAAGAAGTTGTTGTTTTTTTTTCTCTTTCAGCTTCAAATATCTGTAAACAGCATCATGCCAAGATAATACCGCACAGTTTATTCAGGAGAGGGACAGTTTACAGGGAGACGGTAATCTTTCATTAAAACAGTGAGAGAATCTGACACCATCTCTCTAAATCTCTAAATCTCTCAAGCTCACACACAATAAATATATATCTACATCTATATGCATGCAGTATATTTATATTTACAGATACTTTCAATTTTTTTTATGTATTATATTTGATTTTTTCTTCTCCCTTCATTTGGAAAAGCCCCTTGCACCCACTCTCTGTAATTATGTGGTAAACATAATGCCGATGTTTGATTTATACAATATAGAAAGTGACATTCAAAAAAAAAAAAAAAAGAAGAAGAAAGAAAGAAAAAAGAAATGAAATTACATGTTGGGTCATGAGATGAACCGCCTTGAGTGACAGCCTCTTCAATACGGCACGGCTGGGTAAATCAAATAGAAAGCTGCCCTTCTGCCATATTCTAATAACTTTTACGGAGTGTCTACCTTTGCGTGCTCGTCCCAGCGCGCGAGGCTCTGTGATTGCCCCTTATTCATGTGGGAGTAATCACTAATTCACTCACTTCACAAAGAGGCCTCAGAAGCAGCCGATTAGATTTAATTACGGGATAATCTGTGGAAGACAATGGCCAGTGATGATAAGAGAGACATTCCTATTTGTATGTAATCAATGTTTAATATTTATCTTTGAACAGGCTCTCATGGAGACGGCCTTAATGAGAACTTATCAACACTTGAGGCCCTCTTCAACAATTTAAGCTCTCCCCGATTGACATCCGCTGACCCGCTCCAGAAGACGGCAGACGGGGATCCGCCAGCATCTTTGAAACGCGTTCTTCAAGAGCTCCTCTGAAGGGTTAAATTGTTGATGTTAAATGGCATGTTGGGCTCTGCTCTCTGCCTGCTAATTAGATTGTAATTACAGCAGAGCTTTTGCGAGCCTGTCTGTTCCAATTAGAAACACTTTTGCAGCCAGTCTGGCTGACCTTTCTTTTAAAACTTAACTCTACTTCAAATTAATGGTCCATACGAAGGCTAAACGCTCAAAAAACAGCTCTGAATGAAAGAGAAGTTAAATTCTCATCTATATAAAAGAACACACACACACACATATATATAATTAGCAGATAACACTGATTTTCAGCTCGTCATTCTTGCTTTAATGATACAGCTGCAATACACATTACCCTAAAAACAAAGTACAGCACCTGTCATATTGAAGGTGCACCACTGTGCCCCTGACTTTGATATCATAGTAAATGCATCTCCGTATATAATATATACGTCTGTGTGCATGTGGGTGTACCTGTGTGCATGTGTGTGATGTGGAGTGCAGGAATGGAGTGCACTGCATCCCACCCTGGTCCTGTCGGAGCAGCGGCAGTGTGCCCTCCCTCTCACTGAGAGGAGCTCTCAGACTGACTGAGCAGTGTCTCAGGCCTCCGCTGCACACCTGGTCTCCATTATCTCTCCATTTCACAGGCTTGCACCCCCTAACAGGGCAGCCTGGGAATGGGCCTGGCTCTTTCATCTTCCCATCATTATAGCAGCCAGCCCAGGGTCAGGGCCCAGTCTGACAGGCATTCCAGCAGCAATAGACAACAACTGACTTTGGTTAAGGTTTAAAAAAAAAAAAAAAAAAAGGAAAGGGGAAAAAAAAAGAAAAGAAAAGAAAAGCGGAGTCAGAGAAATATTAATAAGAACGAGTCTCAAAGCAATTATTGTATTAAGAATTCTTCTCAGAACTGACTTGGCCCCCCCCGCCCGCCCCACAGCTATGTGAAATCCGATGCTGCACCTCAGAGCTGTGTCTCCAGCATCACCTTCCCTCACCCATGCCTAAATCCGAGCCCTGGCACATATAACTCCTCTGGAGCATAGACGTACATTTACTGTACAGGTTGCTCACACATGCTCATAGAAGCGCGCACACACACACACACACACAGAGAGAGACGTACAGACGTAAAGGATATACGACTACAGGACAATGTCAGCTTTTAGAAACTTTCCGATATGAAAGTTTACCAAAGTGCGGGGTGATGCGATGCTGAGTGTTAGATTTATTCTATTGGTTTATCACTCTTAAATCTTGTCCACCGCGGAACAATTGAAGACAGATCAAGGAGAAGCCGAATTCCTCCCTTCAGCTTTTTAACTGTTAAAGGGATTTAACAGACCCCCTCAGACAATCTGTGAAACACATTGATGGGGAAAGGATACACCACCTGACGGCTCACTTCTTACACGGTCCACCCATTATCATTTTGCATATGAGAACAAAATGAGGTGTGATAATTGATCTCTCATGTAGTTCGGCTCGCTCTCTCACGGCACTATCAACACAAGCTCGGTTTCAAGGCAAAAACACTCTCAGGCAGAGCCCACCCGAAGCCTTTTTAATGCATCATCACTTAGAGGTTACAGAAATGACACCATGAGAAGCACTTTGAAGTGAAGTAAAAATTTTTCCTTATTTCTACCCCCACAAATGATTTATTAAGGAGTAAAAAAAAAAAAAAAAAAAAAAAAAAGGGGGGGGGGGGGGGGGGGGGGGGGGGGGGGTTAGAGAAGAGGAAAAGGAGAGGGCAGACGAAGGAGAGAGAAGGACAAACACATTCCCAGCACATATTCTCTTCATTACGACTGAGGGGGGAGCCGATCATTCAATTACTGGCTGCCGTCACAGGCTAATATTCCTGCCTGTCAGGGCCCATTCTGGCTCAGTTTTGGTCAGAGTTCTTCTGATGGACCTCATTTCCTGTTAAACAGAACCAGAAGGTGCTGTGAAAATGGCGACACCTGATCCTGTGTCCAGGAGACGGGAAATGCTCCGGCAAGGCCCAGAGCCTGCCAAGACACACTCCACACCTTCCCCAGCATGGCTCCCTGGCTGGTGGGGAGCAGGCGGGGTGGAGTTTAGGCAGATGGGTTTATAGGTCGCTCATTTGACCTGGACTGGTCGGGGGCTACTGGTAACAAACAGAAATCAGTTCAATATTGCTTCTTTCATGTTTTTTTCCTGTGCAAACAATTTGATTCTCAGTAGGGCTGGGCGATATGGTTGAAATCGCTATGATGATACTCAATAAGACAATATTCAATAAGTTATTAATTAGGTTGTAAACGCTTAAATCATTAATATACAATTATAAGCAAGCTCTAACAGTTTTCATACATCGATACAGGCTCACTATTTGGCGAGCTCAATTAAAGTAAGCTAAGCAACTAGCAGGACGTGAGATTTAACAGAGCAGATGCAGCGCAGCAGTAACTTGATCTTGCCAAATAGTGAGCCTGCATCGATGTATGAAAACTGTGTAAACTTGTTTACAAATGCTTATTAATGATTTATAGTGTTTAAAACCTAATTTATAACCTAATTATACACCATTCATAAACTCATCAACTCAATCACATCAAAAAAACCAAATCAATGCAATGAGCATTGATTTGGTTATGTTGGGTGTGATGTCAAAAAACAAAACAAAACAAAATAAAAAAAAACTCTATCTATGCTGAAAGTTTGCCTAGTTTTGTGTTTAAATAAAAAAATATGCTTGTTGTCACCAGTTTAGACAGCAGAATTTGTCACAATATTTCAAAATTACTAGATAGAGATAGATAGATAGATACTTTATTCATCCCACAGGAAATTTGTAGTTTTTCAGCAGTATCCACAGATTACAGATTAAATAAATCAATAAAAAAAAAAAGATAAAAAAAAAATAAAGAATAAGATCTAAGTACAACAGAATAAGATCTGAGTACAACAGAAATCACAAAATGATTTTAATGAAAGAAGATAATTCTGAATTATCACCCAGCCCTAATGTACAGCAAACATGAGCTCTTCAGTTGCACATCAGTAAAGACGAATATGATATAAATAATAACAGTAAAGGTTGTGCTCAGTAAGGAGTCATCTCTATCTGCAGCTTTGCCTCCCTGCCCACCTGTACTCAGATTGGCCACGGTGCGTCTGCCCTGTGACATTCCTGCCTCGACCTGGTGGAGATGGTTTGGCCCGTTTCAAACCAGGAAACACCGGGCGGTAATCCAGAGGAACCTGTGTTTCCCCTTTTTAATTTTTTTTCTCTATTCCATCCCATTCAGTTTCTCTTTGATCCTCATGCACCCATCATTTTATCTGACAGATGAGATTGAATTAGTTTGACCTGTCCTCGAGGCTCTGCTGTAATTTGCCTTTGACATTGATAGGGGAGGAAGACATTGTGGCTGGGCGAGGAGGTACAAGGGTGGGGGAGGAAAACAGGGAAGAGCTGCGGCTTTCAGGCTGGGCGATGAAATTCCTGTTCTTCATGGTCGTCTATGTTATTTCTCCAGACTGCCTGTCAAGGGTTAACCCCTGACAGCGGAGCAAGCTGCTCATGTGCAAAGCAGTCCTGCTTAGCCAGGTCTTTCATTGGCTTAGCCACAAATGTATCCAGTATGTCCACAGCATCTACTGGTGACACACTCCAATTTGTTCGCTGAATGCAGTTCAGAACAGTTCAGACACAATTCCACATTCAACATGTCCTACAAACTCTCAAACGGTCTGGGATCAGCGACAGCACTTGGCTCAAGGTCCAAAGCGCTTCTCATCAAAGTCTTCCCGCAGCACCTCGTAAGACGGCATTTGTGTGTGAATGTGTGTGAATTTCATTGCATCATACTGTAATTTTGCTGCACATGGAAGCAGAGGTGACCTCTCTGTGCAGGCTGAGATGGAGGCAGGGCACTCTGACCGGGGCGGCGTGGAATTGAATAGCACGCTGGGATGTGTGGTGGTGCGGTTTCCCCTTCCAGCTTCTGCTCCTCATTTTCTGCCTTTGTGGCATCAAGTGGTAGTGCCAACTTTAAGCCAAACAAGCATTACAGAGTTATGTTTTTCATTTAAGACAATGCCCACGAGTGCGTAGTGGTGCTATGCACGGCTACGGCTTTTGTAGTCACTTTGACGAGAACCGACCAACATTTTGTAACCTTTGCTCACTGCAAATGGTGAAATCTGATCCTGAAGAGCTTTGTAAACCCCACCGAGCCATTATTTCAACAAAGCGAGAGCTTAGACCTCGACATGGCATCACCACCCAGCTAGGGTTATACTGTGCAAACATGCTCTGTGATATTCTATCCAACAGAACCGAAGTCTGGATTTGGCCCTGCAAAAGAGAATATTTCGTGGTATGCCAGGGGCTGTTTAGGATGTATGTAAAAGGATGGTCGGGCTAAAGAGGCAGGAGACTCTAGGAAGCTGAAGGCAGATCCACCACTGACTGAAATGACTGAGTTAGTGAGGCACACTGAGGATGATAATTAAATATGAGGCCCAATATTGGCATGGTGGGTCCTGTACCTTTAGGCCACGAAAGCATAAGTTTGGGAGCTCAGATTGCCCAGGACCTGTGTTAGACTCAGGCGCTAACCCAATTTCACACTCTGTGACTGGACCTGGCCTGTTTCAATTCAGCATCCAAGTGCGAGTGCCATCTGGTTCAGGCCTGTGAAGGAAATGGCCTTGCTTTTCACACTGATCGGATTAGAGTGTTTTTAATTCATTCGGGATGTGCCCTTGCGTGTTAATTGGCTCAACATGGCCAATGAATCTGGCCCACTGCTTCAGACAGGATGGCCTCTTCCTCAAACTCCTCGCAGAGGTTTGAGGCGCCGCAGAAACCGTTTACCTAGTTTTCCTTAAAAAAACAAAATGATTTTTTTTAACAAGGTTTGTGGGGACTCACCTCATCTTCTATTTCATCTTTTTAATAAGCCAGAAAGTAATTCTGTCATGTCTTCTGAGCAATACTGCAGTCCATCAAAGGTCACGATGCAATAATATCAGCACGCTCCTTTAGGAGACACCAAACTAGATGTACATGCTCATGTGCCAAATTAATCTTCTCTGGGGAGGCAAGGAGAGGCCTTAACATATTTAAAAAAGTTATTATTTCACTGTTTTATTTTTGAAAGAAAATATAATTACACTGACAGCCCCCAGTATTATATTTAAACCAATATAGTCAAAGTTTTTTAATGAAAAGAGTGATATATAAAAAACTAAGAATTCAGACACATTCTGCAGTACCAGGGATGAGAGAGAAAAGTTAGTCTCACAAACAAACGTGCGTCACTCCAGCATGAAGCCTCCGCAGACACTCGACTGGACAAGACAGAGAAGCTGGGAGTGGCAGAGGAAGAGCCGGAGCGACCCATCTATTCTCATAACTCATATTCATGCAACAAAGCACAGAAACATACACACACGCAACATATTCAATATGGTCCTGCACTTCAAGGTGTTTCTAGATGTCCTGTATTTCAAAGAGACTTTTTGTGCAAAGTTTCAATATCGCTCAAGAGCAACTGAAAGGTGCGGCTTCTTACACCATGCTGGATTTGAAGTAATTTTCTAAGACTCCGTTTGTGAAGGCTCACATGACATTAGTCTCACACAGCCACTTCTGATTAAGAAGCAGCTCTCATTTGTTGCCTAATAGGCATTAATTAAGCATCCCTACCAGCGGTCTAAATATAACGAATGATGTCTCTCAGGGCAGCGAGAATTTAAAGAGGCTAAAGAGATCCGACAACATGGATTAATTAAAACAATGATTATCAGTTATAGCTTTAATGCTGCAATGGGAAGATGCAAATCCAGAGTCCCAGGATGTTAGGATAGCAATGTTAAGCAAGATAATATTCACTGAAAATATTCACCGGATCATTGTAGGAGCTTTTTGGTTGGAACATATTTTGTGGTCTACAAGAGGCCTGAATCAAACTCTGACTAGAAAAGACAAAACAAACACACAAAAGTTTGCAGATCTTCTTTTTCAATGTGCAACAGCATTCCTCGGCTTCTCCAGACTTGACTTCAGCACACAGCAGTCTCCTGCAACCCTGTCTCACGGGAGTTTGTTCAATCACAAAATCTATTGTACCGATTTGTGTTCATCAGCATAAATTGGTCATTTTTTTTTGTGCATGTGGACGGATAATTCATGGATTTAATTCACGTTCATGAATAGGAATTTTCCTTTATCACAAGTGGCTAAAACTACTTCCTGAAGGGTGTAAATTTTGGTAGCCTTAGACAACAAAAACACATATCCAGGTGGGGAAAGATTAGGGTTAGGCATCAAAACCGGCACCTGGACACAGTCAGTCGATGAAAACTGACCACCAATCCACCACCACTTTCCTCCTAACGTGGACTTTGTGCCTCTTTATGCCACCTCATGATACATGACTTAGGCAAGAAATATACTTCCAGTCGTAGTACATTACCTTTAAAATCATGCTGACTGACACACACAAAAAATGGACAATCCATATTTGTGAACACCAATCCATAGATTCAATTTTCGTGACTGTATCACAAACTGCCGTGAGAGCGGGCTGCCTCCTGGCACCTTAAAAAAACAAGCCATCAGACATCACAACAGTCAAAGACGAGTCAAACCCAGCGCGTGTTATGCTCATACTTTTTTAATGTATCACAATGAGCAAGAAACATACTTGATGAAATATTTTCAAAGGAGTATATTCAATTACCATCTACAATCAACTTAACTAGGACAACAAGGTTTTGTGACAAAAGTTTCTTTAAAAGTCTGAAGTTCCATGTGGTTTATGTATGTTAGTTTCCATGTAATTTGGTACAGTTTGGAAATCTTCATCATATAATTACAGTAACAAAAAAGCTAACAAGACTACAGTATAGAAAAGACATCAAGAACAACATTTTTGGTTTAACTTGCTCTTTTTTGTACATTGCAAGGCTGTTTTTTTCTACCCTCAGGTGGGCTGCCTGGAGCCACAGAGCCATGCTTATGAGGCTCGGAGGAGGAGTAATTCAAGGAAACAAAAAAAAAAAAGAAAAAAAGAAAAAGGAAAAAAGAGAAAAAAAAGAAGAAAAACTAAAAGCATAAAAAAACATTGTGGCACCAGAAGTCACAAAAGGAACAGAGAGCTCCAAGTAACAGTTCGTCTTTGAAGTTGGAGCAAATGGTTGTTTGGTTGTTTGTTAGTTTGGTTGTTAATTTTGGTTGATACGCTTTTTTTTTTTTTCCTTTTTTTTTTTTTTTTTTTTTTTTTTTTAGTGTGTAACTGCCTCTTTAAGAGTGAGCTTAGAGAACCCTTCCCCTCTCTCTGTTATTCATTTCTCTTTTCAGATGACGTAACCAACAGAGAGAGGGGGGAGCCGCCATCTGACTGGAGAGCTTCACTTGTCGATCAGAGACAAGCGCGAGGAAATGAAAACGGGTAGCAACATGAACTGGGAGAAATGAAGCAAGCATCTCTGTCCATCCTGTCCTGAAATGTTGGAAAATGTCCATCAAAGAGCAGAAGCAGAGGCAGAGCTGGAGAAACAAAGAGAGAGAGACAGAAGGGAGAAAGCGGCAGCTGGAGCCACTTAAGTTCAGTTTCATCGAAGGACTTTTCCTCTGTGTGTCACACATGTCCACTGGTTCCAGAGTCCTTTTCCCATTACAGAGTTGTCAGTAATCAAATAAGGAGGTGATATTAAAGCTGTTTCGAGCCTGCCTTTGGCTCCCATGCCCAGTTTTGGTGTGCCCACAGCCTCTTCATGTCCTCCTAACAAGATCTCCAAAGCTTCCCAGAGTCCTTTTTTTTCTCCTTTTCATTATTTCTTCATCTCAAAAACAAACAAATAAACAAACAAAAAAAAAGTCGATGTCTTGTTTTAAATATATCTATATCTGTATACAGGTACACGTTCGTTTTCACAGTGGGCAAAAGATGACCTCTACAGCAAAACCTTGTCTTTATCTCTCTTTGTAAATGTCCATTAAAATCAAGTATCCCAATGTAAGTCAGTGGATCCAGTTCCACTGCAGCCTATTGTGCCACAATAAAATATACACTTATCTGGGGCACAAATTGTAATTATTTTCTTTTTTCGTTTCAACTGCATAAAGCTTTGGCCACATTCATATATTCAATCAAAGAAAAGAAAAGAAAAGAAAACTGCTCAGTGCTTCGGTATCATCGTTCTCCTCATTTTTGATTATTATCTTTGAAATTTGATTTCCTAAATTTCAGAAATTCATAGTCCAGCTTTGTGGTTCAGTTTGTTTTGGTGTGTTAATATGTTTAAAAAAAAAAAGAAAAGGAAAGGAAAAAAATTAAAAGAAAGAAAATCTTGAATTGATGCTGGCTCTTATGAAACACGCACACAAGCATACAAACTCACACACAGTCCATGCTGGCTGAATCTGATGTGGAGGCGTCGACATCGCCCTCCACAAAAGAGCCCCAAAAACAAAGATTACACTTTGGAAATAAGAGATCAAACAGTGTCGGAAGGACAATGAAAATCAAGAACATTATCACACCATAAAGTGGCCAGGTCATAGAATAAAGTTGTCTTTTTTTTTTAATTTCAACAATTCAAATTAAAGCTAGTGTTAATTTATGAGAAAAAGTAATGTACAGGAACTAAAATAACATACAAATACTTATAAGAAAATAACAATACATGTCTGACATTATCTGAAAATTAAAATAACGGGAAAAAAAATCAAGAAAAAAACAACTGTACAACATTAAAATTCTCCAAAATTAGAAAGTACATATGAACAGTATTTCAGATAACCGGACTTTAGAGAAGTGGCAAGCTTGCAGACCAGATCAGCTGAATTTCAACAGCGTGCTGAAGTGTTGACCCCAAATCACATTTCTCTGCAAGACGTCGCACTTTTAACACACTTCTGAGATTGTGCATTGTATTCATTAGGGCAAAAAATATACTCGCTATACAACAGTGGCCGAAAAGCAGTTCTCCACCAATGTCAACATGTCTTGGTTTTGGTGTGAGGAAATTAAATAAGATTTTAGTTCATCGATTTCTCGGCGAGAGGGTGGGGATACTTATACACATCCATTTCCATTGCAATAAGATGGAGTGGGTGACTTCTTTGGACATGAAAGCGTGACATATCTCGTCTTAACTATTTGAGACCAAGGGACATCTCCAAAAAAACCTCCTGCTTTTTCCAGAAATAATGCTTTGGAATGAAGATGTCCCTTAAAAACCTGTAATCTAGATTAATGCATGGAAGTGGCACCCTGCAGACACATGGGGCAAGTCACCAGTGGATTTCCCAGGAAGCGGGCAACCACTCCTCAGCAAAACAGCCATTATTTCCTTCTGAGACTAGTTGTGAGTTGAGCGGCATAATGATACTAAATCTATGAGACGCATCAGTACCAGATGTATTATATACATTTTTTTGGTAACCACTATTACTTGCTTAACAAGTGAGCAACAACCTTGACTGGATGGAGAGATTCTCAGCAATGTTCCATGCCAGCACAAAATGACATATCCAGGTCACTGTGTTTCGTGACCCACGATGCTAAATTTACACAACAGCTTACAGTCACTTTAGAAATGAGAAAAAAAAAAAAAAGATTGTGACAATTAAGAGCAATTAAATGAAACAGGATCAGTCCTTGCTTAAGAAAAATCCATTGTGATATTTGGAATGCACTGTTCTTTACAAACGTTATAGATCATTGGCTTTAAACATTGGTCTGTTCAAAAAGAAAAAAAAAAATAATCGGCAAAATGTCCTTTGGAACATATATTCACAGTCTTCAAAGTTCCGTTTTTGCAACAAGAAAAGAAAGGTGTCGCAGAGGCAAGAAATTGGTTTATTGTTTGTTTTAGTTAAAGCTTAGCCAAAAGCAAAATGAGCATGCATCTAGGTACTCTTTTTTTTTTCTTTCAAAATTCTACATTAGCAGCAAAACGTATGTCCTCGAAGACCAGACCTTATACATTTTCTTAAAAAATGGACTTTTGAGTGTGACAGAAAAGTCAAACAAAGATTAATAACCTCTATCTTACAAACTGCAATGGCTCTGTAACGGTGCTACTCCACAATGCAAGGACAAGGGCCCTTTTTGGTTTTTGGTATTCTTGGTATTTACGTAAAAAAGCCACCTGTTTGCTTGCAAAGAAGCAAAAACGGCAACTCTGATGCGTACTCCTTTATCTTTTAAAACTTTGTTTTCTTTCCTCTAAAAACAGCAACAAATTCTCAAGTATAAAGAAGCCTCTTTTCTCATCTTTATGCACCAATGGTGAAAGTGTTTAGTCTTTGGATTTTCTTTTTGTTTTAAAGCGTGAGAATTATTATTAGTATTCTTTTTTCATTTTCATTTATGACAACAAAAATGTCTAAATGAAAATAAAGTTGAAAAAGACTGTAGCCACACTACATGAAGAACAAAAGGCCTGCTTTGTAGTGTACATATCTACAAACACAGGAGAGCAGAGAAAATAAGTGCGAAAAGAGAGGAACAAGTAGAGTGAGAAATAGGAGTCAGACAGTGATAAGTGCACAAAGGTAACACAAACAAAAAAATCAAACTTTTCAACATATCACCCAGGATCTTTTCACTTTGGTTAGCGTCGTACCAACCAAACCAAAGAACTCAAACCATTTTAAAAGAGAGGATCCTGCCTTGTCAGGAGGGGAACTGGGTGAACGCCCCTCCCGACAAGGCAGGAGGGGCATTTGGGTGAATGTTTCCCAACAAGCTGAGAATAAGACAGAAATAAAGTTTAGATAAGTCACCTGTCCATAATCTAGTCTATCGGAATGACCAAGACAACATCAAATGAAGCGTCTTAAAGTTGGACGATACAAAAGCTAAATGTACACAAAGTTTTTCAATCTACCATACTGTTTAAATTCATTTCCAATGCAACAATCTACTTAACACCAAAAATGTTCATATCTATCATAAATACAGAAGGTTCTTTTTTTTTTTTTAATCAAAAATCTTTTTTATCGCCCATCATCATGTCTGCAATGCTCTCCTTGTCTGGGTAAAATGGGATTGCTAATTCCCCCCCTTTAAAAGGATTCCAAATGTTCAGATCAGCAAATCATCTACCCTTTTTGAATGCCCAGAAACTATGCCTTGATTATAATTTCATTCATCTTAAAACTTTCTATTAAATCAAGTTCTGAAGAAAAATAACTAAAAAATAAAAAATAAAATAAAAAACACAATGCTTATCTCCTGTTAAAAACAAAAGGTGTAAAACATGGATTTCTGTAACAGAAAAACATCTGTGAGCTGTTGACCTGAGAATAAAATAGACATTACATTATTCTTTTACTTTTGCAAGCCATTGGTATCTGAATGCTTAAATAGCAAGAAAACTGATAGACTATTCTCCCATACAGTACATACTGGCTTTTTGTGACTGTGCTATTAAGTAGAAATAATTACAAAACAAAGGGACAGCTTGTTGACTTGTATTTTATCAAAAGGGTTTGTGGGCCATTTATCAACTTTGAGGCAGTCCATTGCCATACAGTACAGCATTCCTCTATCAATACCCAAAACATAACTGCAGTGATCTTTTCTATTCTCATATATTAGTATGCGTGTATTTCTGTTTGAAAACAAAAGGAAAACTAAAAAAACAAAACAAAACAAAACAAAACAAACAAAGAAAAAAAAAAAGAAAACCAGCATGTTGATATGGGAAAACAATCCACTAACATTTAAATTTTTGGTTACAAGCTTTGGAATTGCAGTTAGTCTTTACACATCTTTTTCTGAAATTGGTTTGTATACTTTTAAATGTATTTTTTTTAACATCGCTGCTTTTTGTATTTTTTTTTCATTTGTGATTTTTTTTGTCTTTTGTGTTTTTTAAATATTGTCCATCACTGAAAGCTCTTTTACAATCTGATGGAGTCTGTTCCTACACTACCAAGATTACTACTACAACTACTACTGTCTTTGACAAAGCCAGGCTGTTGCGGCTCCTCCGCCGTCCTGCCCAGCCTGTCCGCTGACTTCTGACTGCTGTCAGAGTCAGACTCGTCGGTAAAGACGTCTGTTGGTATCGAGGTCTGAACTCCTGAGGTGCTCAATGAACTTGAGGTAACCGTTGAAGGTGAGGACACTGGAGGAAAAGAGGAGGAAGAAGAGGAGGGACTGGCATTGGGCTTCCCAGCTAAAGCTCTGGAGAAAGGGGTCTGGGACCAGGGTTTGCCGGCAGCTGTGGTATTGAGTTGGGTGGTCGAGGAGGAGCACAGGGACGAGGAGACAGCAGAGGATGGCATGGTGGCTGATGTTGTTGGCGGGGGAGGGGGGCTGCTGATGGGATGAGTGGCAGACTGCGAGGTAGATGCGGTGTTAGGAGTGGGGAAGCAGGCTGAAGAGTGAGGTAATAAACTAGTAGCGTGCTCTTTGGCATTTCTGGCTGATCGCTTGATTGTTCTGTGTTTGTGCAATGCCGATTCCAGGTGTTGACTGAGTGCTTTCTCCCCATCCAACGTGGTGTCACAAGCCAGGCAGTCGTAAAGACTTCCAGCCCCTGCACCTACGCCACCGGGGACACGCAGCAACATCTCTTGCAGGTTTGCCACAGACTGACCGAAAAAACACATAGATTTAAGGTGGGTAACAGCCGCTTCTTCCTTGGTGAAAACTGCTTGACACTTGCGGCATGCCAGTTTATACTGCACCTTGGGGACGATATACTGGTCTAGCTGGGGGTCCACAGCTTTGCCATCCATCTCGTTCTGCTCGGAGGGGAGTTTATTGTGAGAGGAGGAGGAGGAGGAGGAGGAGGAAGAGGATTCGCTATGGGGGTTGCCTTTTTGCTCCTCTGTTTTCACTGGATCTTTGGCAGATTCTTTGCGATCCCCCGAGGGTTGAGGGGGAACTGCAGTTTGGCTCGCTTTGGGTTGCTGGATCTGCTGAAGCTGCCGCTGTTGCTGCTGTAGTGCCTCCTGCAAGCTCTGCTGATATTGCTGGTAATGCTGCAGCAGGGACCCTGGGGACAGGCCCATCAGTGCTTGTGACAATGTTGGGTTGTAGGGGAAGAGGCTTTCCATGCCATACATTGGCTGTAGGTAGCCTCCTTGGAGAGCCCCAGGTATCTGAGGGGCATAGTATGGCGAAAAGCCAGGCATGAAGTAGGGCAGGAACTGACTTGTGAGGAGAGCTGTGGGGTCTGATGCCAAAGCAGCCTGCAGGGCCTGAAGCTGGGCAGGGTCTACCACATACTCCATGCCGGGTGTGGGCATAGAGGTGGCAGGCACAGCTGTGTCTGGTTTCTCCTTCTTGGCGCTGGCAGCAGAAGTGGAAGGAGCTGGGGTGCTTCCTGTTGAAGACGGGGTTGGGGGCTTCTCTGCCTTTTCCTTGGGCTTCTCCTTCTCTCTTAACCTTTCTGCATCACGCTCTTTGGGGGGTTCAGGCCGGGAGCCGGACTGGGCGGTTGAGGAAGTGGATATTGAGGTGGAGGTGGGGCTTGAGTGGGAAACAGACGTGCTGGTCTGGGCTGGGCTGGATGAGGCCAAGGAGGATGAGGAGGGAGGCTTGCTGGGTAATCCAGATGTAGGGAGACTAGGTGAGGGAACACTGGCACCAGGCATGTTCAGGAGGTTTGGAGGTTTTGGAGGAGTTAAAGCTGGAAGGTAGTGAAAACATAGAACAGAAAAGGTTAAGAACTAAGGAGCACATTTCTTCAATTTATGTAAAGCTATTTTATAACGCAAGCAACTATTATATGGCTAGTCTATAGCAAAAATGACCAATTTTATGTCAAGATGTCATTTGCTGATCTATAAACAGACACAAAAATGGTTAAAGGGTACATGTACATCAAAATGGTAAGAGGTCACGCTCAAGTACTGTTTGAAAAGTCAAAGCGGCTCAAAATGTAGGGTGAGCCATTATTACTCTATAGTGGCATTCGGTTCTCTCTCAGTTCAGTGGTGGCAATTTAAAGGGCTTGTGAAGTTTGTGGCAAGTTGGCATTGTCTGGATTTTGCATCTTAATTATATGCTGCATGAAAAAAGTACAAACCATAATTCCAAATTTTCTGCATTTCTGCAGCACAAACTGTCAAATTAATGGGAATGACTCACCACCAAAGCCTTCTCTTTAGTGACCACTAAATCAAAATCAAATGTTCACAATGTGCATTTACACAATTATGTTAGTCATTTCATGTCTGCCTGTGCACACAAGTACTCAAGACAGACTGATTCATTTATGGAAGACAACAACATTGTATTTTGTTAGGACACAATGGCAGTTCTACTGTATTATTTAATAGCTTTCCTGGTCAAGTGTAGTATCTATGACTACTGTATACATTAACAACTCCCAGTGATCTTTTTATTAACTGCAATGAAAATGTAAAATAAAAAAGTGGCCAAAAAAGAACTGCAACTCAGATACTCAACTTCAAAAATGCAGCTCTACATTACTGCAAGATTACGAAAGGAAGACATACCTGAATTAGATGAGTTAAAGCTGGGAAGGGAGGGGTTGCCAACCCCTGGCAAAAGGACAGGGGGGATCCCTTGCAGATTTGGATAGGCTGACTGTAGGTTCAGAGCCTGCATTGCAGGGTTATCAAACATCCCCTGCTGCTGCATGGCTTGCTGCTGCGCCAGTCCTAAAACTTCATTGGCCTTCTTAATGCGGTCCATCTCTTGTTGGGCCATAAGTTGGCGGACTGTGGCTGGGTCAAAGTATTCTTTTTCCTTATCTAACTGGCTCCCAATGGTATCCTTCACCTTAGAGATGTGCTGCTGGGAGAAAATGTGATCTCGAACAGAGAGGCGAGCACTATATTTGACACCGCACAAAGTGCATTCTGTCTTGGGCCCCTCATAGGATGTCTGGTTTATTCCGAAGTGCTTGGCCATGCTGAGCTTAGCCTTTTTCTCCTTGGCACGGGCGTTTTGAAACCACACCTGAACCACTCTCTTTGGAAGTCCAATGTCATTGCCAAGTACCTCACATTCCAGCATAGTAGGAGTCCTATAGTCATTAAAACAGGATTTCAGCACTTTCAACTGGAGGTTTGTCATCTGAGTTCGGAAGCGCTTTTGGCCAGGACGGTCTCCACTGTCAACGCTCCTGCTGCCTGAAGCTCCAGGACTTGGTGAGCAGGGGTCAGCAAGGCTGGAGGTCTCACTGTAGTCAATCAGATTTTCATTTTCAAAGTCTTTAGCGTAATAGCTTGTTGCAGGGCTCACCAACCCTGAGGACATCTGGTCATCATTTTCAAGGGAGGCAGCGGTGCCCCCAGACTTAGACAGGTAATCGCCACTGTTGTGACCATGCTTCGCATCAGCACTGTCATTATCAACATTAGCCTCATCACCAGTGGTTGTGTCTGTGATGGCTGTATTCACAGAAGAACAGTCATCGTTATCAAGTTTACTCTGATCGAAGCTGAGGTTTACAGAAGACATGGTTGGGCTCTCAAAGTCTTCCATTCCCTCAACTTTAATAGATGATGGGCTAAGTAAAGCCCTGGGAGACATATCCATGCTTTTGTTCACTGGTGACAAGGAGGAGCTTTGTCCATCATTGTTAGTGGGGGCGAGCTGGGCATAGCTTGATATATCTAGAGCATCAATTTTCATTTGTATCCCCTCCTGTTCAGGTAACATACCAGCGAGAGTTAGATTGTAGCCAGCACGTTTGGCTTCATGCCAATGACGAGAGCGAATATGTGCCTCGAGAGCAGTTTTTGCTTTGAAAAGAGCCCGACAAAAAGGACATCTACGATGAGCTTGAGCTGGCCCTACTGCCCTAAACTGTCCTTTTCTCTCCCTGGCTCTCGTATTTTGGAACCAGACTTGCACTACCCTCTTTTTTAGTCCCACTTCATGAGCTATATGGTCAAGCATTTTTCGTGTGGGATTTGAATCTAATAAATACTTCTGGTACAGGATCTCCAGCTGCTCAGGTGTGATGGTGGTTCTGAGCCTTTTGTCTCTCTGCGGCTCCTCTCCACTGTTTGTGCTATCATTCTCTCCTGGGCTGGTGCCAGCTTTCTCTTCCAGCTTCCTCTTCAAGGAGTTCATGGTGGAGGTGGGTGTGGATGGAGAGGTGGCAGAACTGCTAGGAATCTGTGGCATTGCCCCAGAGAGTAGCTGGCTTGCCAAGAGAGGATTGCTGGGATCAAATAGCATGAAAGGCATGTCCATTGGGCGGTCAAGGAATTGAGGGTGGATGAATTGATTCTGAACAGAGAGGAAGTGCAGTTGCTGATGTTCCTGCCAGTGTTCAAAGGAGGGAAAGCCAACCTTGCACTGCTCACACTGGTAAGGGATCATCTGCTGCGCCAGTTGTTGTGAGGCAGAGGTCAAGTGAGGGTTGAGGCTCATGTGAGAGCTCTGAGAGGAAGCCTGGCTTGTCTGAGAGGCTGAGGGACCACACTGCTGCTGTGGCTGAGAGAAGGAGGGAGAAGCATGTTTAATGGCCTTGGAAACTGTTTGAGTCTTCTCTTCTCGCTGAGGTCTATGGTGCTGCGTTTCAGTTTGGGGCTGATGCACAATCTCCTGTTTAATAGAAGTTTGGTTTTCACGTGGATCAGCAGACACTTCTGGTAATTGTTTGGGCTTCTCATCGTAAGAGTTTGAGGTATTGGCTGGTGATGCTTCCTCTTTCTCAGCAGATGAGAGGTGTGAGAATGCTGATGTAGAGGGTGGCAGGGGGCAGAGACTTGAGGAGGAGGGCATTGGGGTGTGACAGGAAGACCCAGAAGGGGTATAATATTCATGTGAAAGATCCATTGAATCTTCATTTTGGCTGTCATACTGTCCATCCTCATCTTCATCTTTGTAACACAGCTTCTTTTGATGTTTTATTAGATCAAATATACGCTGGAAAACCAGACTGCATTTCTTGCACTGGTAATTCAGATTGGTGGTGCGAATGTAGCGGTCATTTGACAACTCTCGCCGTTCACCGTCTTTTCCCCCATCACCCTGGTTTTCATAATTCTTTCTTGCTTTCTGGCGAGCATTCTGGAACCAGACCACAATAACACGAGTGGGGAGGCTCAGAAGATTGGAGAGCTGCTCAAACTCATCATCTTTAGGATAAGCATTGGCATCAAAGAAGTCTTGAAGTACTCTCAGCTGGTAGTCAGTAAACCGAGTTCTGGATGACCTCTTGCTTCCATAGCATTCTTGTTTTTGGGGCTCAGGGGAAGGAGGCTTAGAGTCAATTTTGGTATCTTCAAGAGTAGTTATTGGTGGATTATTGAAATTGTATGGTGAGTCTTTGTTGCGCTGGCGCTCTTTGAATAGGGTGTTTCTAAACCAGTGCTTTATGACTTTTTGAGGCAGCCCTGATTTGTCTGCCATTTCTTTAATCTGATCCTCATTGGGTGAATTGTTGATGTCAAAGTATTGTCGCAGGACCCTAAGCTGGTCATCTGTGATACGTGTCCGTGGCCTCTTGTTCTGCTGTTGCTGTAACATGGCTGGTGTAAGCTGTTGTTGATAGAGCTGGGCCAGATCTGAGGCCAGGCCTGGCTCAACAGACGGTAACTGCGGAGGCAACTGAGAAGGCAAAGATGGTAGAGACATTGGCTGCATCATGAGTGGTGAGAAGAGAGGCAGATCCATTGGCATGGGAATTTGTGCCATTGGAACTGGAGGCTGTGGGGTAGGTACAGTCGGAGGTGTGAGCGAGGCAGCCGAGACAGGAATATTTGGTGTGGGTGCTCTCTGTGGTGGAGGTGGAGGAGGAGGAGGAGGAGGAGGTGGTGGTGGAGGAGCAGGTGCAGCCTCTGGTGTAGGGGGTCTCAGTGGATAGAGTTTATCATACTGCTCTCTGTATTCCTTAGCAAATCTCTCAAGGGATCGGAATGGAAAGAAGGCCTGGTGGATATGCTCCTGGTGACTCTTTAGAATCAGTATGTTTGAAAACAGCTTGCCACAGGCTTCACATTCCAGCTTCTCTAATCCCTCAATGGGGTCCACAACTCTTGTTATCCCACCTGGACCACTTGATCCTGTAGGTCCAGTCCCAGCTGCCTTTTTCTGAGCTTTCTGCTTGTTTTCATTGTATTGAATTACTAACTCAAACCCAAAATTCTCCAGGAGGGCTTTAGTTGCATTTCCACGAGCATCTGAAGCAATCCTTGGTGGAGGCAATCCAGGATCATGATTTGTATTAATTGAAATCTGCTGCATGTCCTTCTTTTCTTTTGGCTTGTTATCTGTAGCATCTTTATTGACATGTTCCTCAGTTTTATCGCTTGTTTCTTTATCTCTTTGCATTTCCCTGTCTTTTTCACTCTGAGAGGCAGGAGGCTTCTGCTTTTTTTCAGCCTGCTGGAGGAGAGAGGCACTCTGTTGCAGTAATGCCATCTGCCCCTGGGCCTGTGAGTGGGGCTGCTGCTGCTGCTGCTGCTGTTGCTGCTGCTGCTGTTGCTGCTGCTGCTGTTGTTGTTGATGTTGCTGCTGAAGGTGGTGGTGCATCAATTGCTGTTGTAGGCAGCTCTGCTGGGCCTGCTGGGCTGAGTTCTTTAGGTCCTCTAGCAGGGAGGAGGTGGAAGACCCTGCGAGACCAAGTGCTGAGCTATTGATGTTAATCTCTGGGTTCAGCTGAAATTCTGCTCCAGGGATGTAAAAAGGGAACAGCAACTGCTGTTGTTGCAGAGGAAGAAGCGCATCAGTTGTCATGGGGAAGTGCTGCAAAAGTGCTGGGTTGAAGAGCTGTGATTGTATAAGAGCAGCCTGCTGCTGTAGCTCTTGTTGAAGCTGGGCTTGAGCTTGGGCCTGGGCCTGAGCCAACTGCTGTTGTTGCTGAAACTGCTGCTGTTGCCCTCTAGCAGACAGAATGTCTGCAAATTTCTTCTTTTTTACTTCATGATTCTCAGATGGCGAAGAATGACAGCTAACTGAAGAATTTCCCAGATTTTCAATGCTGTGAGACTGGCTCATGTGATTGCCTCCAAGAACACTCTGAGCTGTCTGAGACCCAGATGTACTGTGGTTGCTAGAGCTAGTAGTTGAGTTGGTAGCTGGGCTTGGGCTGGGTGTTGAAGTGCTTATGCTGGGTCCCCCACCACTCAAACCAGTAGCACTCCCAGAGCTAGTACTCCCTCCTGCTGCTTCAAGTTTGGCTGCCCTAGCTTTAGTCTGGTGTAGAACAGAGCGCATATGTATTTCTAGAGTAGAACTCTGGCTATATGCCACATTACAAGTGCTGCACTTGAACGGCTTGTTGTCAGGGCTGCTGGTAGGCTCAGGTTGCCCAGTGGTAGACTCCTGAAGGGCCCTCTTCACCTTATGGAGGTGGGAGACAGAGTTATAGTGAACCAGAAGAATGTTCTTCTGTGTAAAGGACTCTTTGCATACAGTGCACTTGAAAGGACGAGATGGATCCAAGAACTTCTCCATTGTAAAATTTGGGCCCTTTCTAAATGGCAGAGCACGTTTTGGTTCAGATCCAGAATCTTCCAGCACTGAGCCTGAGTCACTACCTGTTGGGCTTTGTTTTTCCTCTGGATCACTATCCTCTCCCTCTTTGTCATCTTCTCCCAGGCTTCCATGCTCCTCACCAAGGGATGGGTCACCCATGACCATGATGTCTCCATTCATCAATAGGCCCCCATACAGCTGCTGTATATCAGCTTCACTGAGCTCCAGGTGGCTGGTTTCCAAATGTTTCTTCAAGGCTTGTAGTGTTCTGAAGCTTCGCTGGCAGAGGCAGCACATGGTAGCTGCCCTGATCACATGATATTGTGAATGGAGCTGTAACTTCTCCACAGTCTTGAAGGCCAGGCTGCATTGGTTGCAACGGTACTTGTAGACATGGCGATCTGAAACAGGCAACTGGGGCCTTTTGTTGTGAACTTCATTGAAGTGTATCTGGAGAGAGTTGGAGGATTTGAAGACTTGGTTACAGCCTTTCTTCCAGCACAGGAATCCTGTGGCATCATCCCTCTCTTGCTGTTGATCCTCCAAAGGTGACTTACGAGCTTCACCTGTATCTGTTTGAAGTGACACCCCCTTGTCTGGATCAGCATCGGATACATCTGTCAATAAATACAACAAAAACATAAATAAGCTGATGCCCAAATTTGCAACATCTTTCATTCACAAAATATTAATCAACTGTCTAAGCACAAAATTAGCAGATAATTTCACTATTTTAGGAAGGGGTAAAACATGGAAAAGCAATAATTAATTCAGAGGCCTCTGAATGCCAATGGTCATTCATAGTGTCTTATAGCCCTGTCATAATCAGCTGTGATGTTTTTTAATTTCACTGTTTGTGAAAAACTATTATGACAATTCTTATTATTAAACAATTACCAATACAGCCTTTCACGAAGTATGTCTATACTTAGATTCTGCTATAAAGTGATCAAATTAGGTCTCAGCCCATTTTTTATATACTCAGCCACCTTTATTCTATGTGGAATAAATATATTAATCTTTAAACCTAGGTGAAACAAATTTAATGATTTTGACAATATATTTACAAAAAAAATTATAAGCAGTAATTATTGCATGCAGTGTAACACCAACAGTGCAGCCTGCTGTAAAGTAAAGCCTAGATTTCTATCACAGTGTGATACTAACCTGTTTGCTTCTTTGTATCCTCAGAGTTAGAGTTAACTGTGGCTTGGGGGGTACTCTGGGCCTCTCTGTCTGGACCCGGTACAGGTAAGAACATGCTTGCTGGCAGCACTTCAGTTGCTGTCACCTGGAAAAGAGAGACATAGAGATGGGGATTTACTTACTTAATATTACTATATCTATGTATATCACTCAAATGTTCATGTATGTACACACATGAACACATATAATCATTACTTTTTGTTCATTTGGCATGGCTGCAATTCACAGTTTGAGCACTGCTGGTGTTCTGTCATATGCCTGGTAAGTTCTGCTGCAGCCAGTTAGACAGACAGACAGCATGGCCTAGGTTAGTAGAGGGCTTAATTAAATAAACTTTGCTGAAAAATGGTTATTCCAATGGACAGTGATCAATTCCAGGTAAATGAACTCCCAAGCATCTTGTAAAAATAGTCTTTGCTTATTTAGTTTGGATCAGAATAAATGTTCATACGGTTTGATGTGTCACTTAAATTGAAAATTACTGAGGTTAAGCAGAATTGCAGAATCAGACAGAAAAGTTAATTATTATATAAATTAAAGGGAAAAATGAAACTGATAATAAGGTGTGCTATGCATTTTAAATTTGAAAAAAGGCATTATTTTTTTCAAGGACGAATAAATATTGATTTAAAAAGTGCAGACAAGTGCCTAGATTCTTTCTGCTCTCAAAAGGTTGAAGTCAATCATGTGTGAATGACAGCAACCTCTCTTTATCCTTGCTGCCCCCACCCCACTGTCACTCTGTTTCTCTCTCTGATAGCCACTTTTTAGACCCAAAAGATGACAATTCATCAAATTCACTCATTAACAGGCCCCTATTTAACAATAATCATGGGCTGAGATTGGAGGAGGTTGGGAGATGAGGCCCTGTCTGCTTCACCTTCCTTCAATTAACTTCCCAAACAGAATAATCAGCCTCACTCCCCATGCTGCATTTCAATTCACACCACCCCACCCCATCCCACATCCTCTCCCCACTGTTTCTCTTCCGAACCTCAATTTTGAGGTTACTCTTCTTGGGCAACCCTTCTCCTTTAATCGAAAGACTAAGGGAGGAGGGTTATCATGGTTATTGTGGCAGGCCTTTCAGATAACATCAAAAGAAGGTGTCTCAAAAAAGAGAGAAAGGGGAAAAAATCTTAATGGATGTAAAACAAAAGAAAGGAAGACTAAAGTAATAAAAAAAAATGTCTGACTTGAAATGATGCTATATAATAGTCATCCTTGCAAAAACAATGGGCAGTTAATAAATAACTATTGTGATGTGATGGAAAACACTGAAATGATAGAAAGACTGGAAATCAAATGTAAAGGATCTTTGTGGTTGAGGCTTTGCTCCATCTATTGTTATTCACAAGCTGTATTAGACATAGTAAACATTCACCTGATCATGGCATTTCATATAACATATATGGAAGCACCAAAGTGGGAAGCAACACTTGGTCTTACTAGGGCTTGAAGGTTAAACAGAACAGTAACACATTCTTGTCCATCACTATGGGATTACAGTGATCACAAGGTCTCTACAAAATATCCAGCCATTTTCCTTCTTTCCTTGTTTTTTACCCCTCTCTCTCCTCCATCTCTTCCAAATGAGAAGTGGAAAATTAATGCAACCAGCATGGAGAGTCACAAAAACAAAACACAGCGGTGATTTACATTACAAAGTGGACTGTTTCTAGACAACTGCTTCATTAGGCAATGAGAGGCAAGAGCAGAGAGTATCCCAAGGTCACTTTTAATTTGGGCCGTCTAATTGGCAAACATAGTTCAAAATGGCTATCATCCAGCCAGACTCAGAATTAATGAAGCACAATTATTTTCATTACCCCTATCTTATACAGGCAGAAAATGAGACATAGAGTGAGAGAGGAAAGGAATACTGGAGGATATATATATACACACACACACAAACACACACACACACACACACATATATACACGTGTGTGTGTGTGTATATATGTATGTATATACGCACACACATATATACATAACACACACATATATAGATAAATGATAGAATGGATAGATAGATGAGAAAAGAGAGAGAGAGAGAGAGGGATGAGGGACAGGACAGAGGCAGTGTAGAGGATGAATAAATGAAAGGTGAGAGCATTTTTATGCATGGTCGGCAAGAAATAAAAGTCACCTTTTTCAGAATTCATTAGGCTCCTCTACTAGACATGTGAAGAGGATAAAGTGCCTTTCCATCTGCATTCATCAGTTATATAAAAAAAAAGGTGCCGGCTTTAATGTGTGTTATATTACCTCTGTTCTATCATGGTCCTCTTGTAGTGGTTCAGTGCATTACTATGTCTATAAAAGAAACAAATATTGCCGTCTACCATACTAATGTGCTTGCCATTTACTTTCTTCATGGGGGGGGGGGGGGGGGGGGGTGGGACAGCAGACAGAGCAATGTCTCACTGAGTGATTGTCCTGCAAGCTATTCAGCTCCACGGGGCAGAACAGAGCAAAGATGTAATCAGTGATTTACAAGAAAACAAAGGAAATAAAACATCCCCTTGATAAGCATTAAAGACAGTAAGGAGAGTGTGCCTTGTGTGAGTCAGGCTACACATACCACCCGAATCAAATTTTACTTATTGCCGAGTATTTAGACAGCATCTTCCAAAATTCCAGTATGAGGTCTGAAATGTGCTTTGTGCGGCCACAGTTTTCATTGTTTCTGTAAAATCTGTACGCTTATTGTTCACAAGAGATTTGATTTTGGCCAGATCAGTAGTGAAGAATAACATTTCCATTTCCTGAACTTGAATTCCATTAAATAAGGGAAAACTGTTCACTTTTGATTTACCTGTCACAATTACTCTAACATATTCATAATAAAAGTCTTTGTTTTGACTAGCGCAGAGATGAACACAGACACGGTGAGAATGTCAATGTGTGAATAAATGGACTGGGAGCCACGAGGGCTGCTCATTGAGAGAGAGAGGAAAAAAAAAAAACCCAAACAGATTATCTGCCACCCTCCCCAAATGACTATGATTACTATGGCACTGGGGGAAAAAAAGGGCTCCCTGACAATAGGCACATTAAGACAATGCAAGAGAAGAGAATAATATACATCTTAAAAAGGCTAAATCTTATCTGACTCCAAATGAGCCAATGGGATCGCCTACAGCCATTTCACAATTAACGGCATTCTTTGTGTTTTGATAGAGACTCAAGTGTTGGCAATTTAGAGGAGAGGAGACAGGAAACATATTCTTCCTAGAGCAAGGCAGACAAATATGAATGAGGGGCTGACTAAGAGTGAGCGAGTTATCTTGGCATGGCTCCTTAAACTAGTCTTTGACCTGAGCCAATGGCTGCACACTGGCTGGCCACAATGTGCACACGTACAGTAGGGATACACTATCCTGGGCCAATAGAAAATGGCTACATTTTCTTTATCTCAACACACACACACACACACACACACACACATAAAAACAAAATGTTGGCCACAAAGCATACAGAAAAATGGAATCAAAAATTCGGAGTGGTATTATGAGTGCAAGAAACTTCAGACTGTAGGAGGCAAGGCCACAACATCTGTTCCTCTATTGTGGTTTTGCTCTCATTGAATTCCCTACACTGAAAAACTTTCTGATAATGCACAATGTAAGGTATTTATGCGGTGTATTTGCCATGGCACTGGATGCAAAGAATAAACGATGTATACAACCCTGAATGGGTCGTAAAACTTCTTGCACTGATTCATTACAATCAAGCAGAATCAAGGCCAAAATACGCAAAACTGAAGAAAAAGCATAGTTGGGGAAAGAGATGCTGTTTAGGTAAAGTGATGTGGAATGTGTAGTACAATGGAAACGAGTGGTCAAGTCTGTCCATGCCAAAATAATCACTATAAGCGGATCATTGTTATAACTGATTTTCTATTTCTTCATTTCTCTTGACTATCTAACTATCTATATTTTTTACTTGAATATAAAATAATGAAGCAGACAGCTCAGCTATTTACTGAATGTTACTGTCTGTTTCAAAATACAGTAGAGCTGTTTCAAATACTTTTGAAATTGCAAATTAAATTACTGTATAATTCAAATATAATACAGTACAGTGTATATAATATACCATAATACTCCCAAAACTTCAGGAGTTTAGCTTTTTCTTGTTCTCCTTTGTATCTAGTTCACTCTATTAGACAATTTATTAGAGTTTTGTTTTAAATGTAACCTGGCTTCTAACAGGGACTGGGGTATTGTGCTGTTTATAAATACAGTAATGTCGTTAGCACAAATATCAAGCAGTTTTTTTTCTCCCATATATTTTTATGTTTGAACAGCCCCAACAGAACAATGTTAGCTGTCTACTCGATTGAAATAAACAAATTATTTAAACAGCGTTTGAATTTTGATTCTGTCCCAACCTTTTTGATTGATATAAGCCGTTGATCACTGTAACTGTGATCACTCTTAATGGTTTCCACAGTGCCACTCTATATGACTAAGCTGACAAAAGTGCGGCCCTCTGCCAAAAATATACTAAAAAGCAACTGAGGCTCCAAAAACACGGCCATGAAAATGGAGTAAACAGTACAACCAGAGATAATCTATGTAGGGAGATTTTCCAGCTCAGAGAGTGTGTGGGCCCACCTCCAGCAAGTGATGGGCTAAACCTGGCCTAAACAGAGTAAATAACAGCGGTCAGTGGAACTTGTTCAGAAAATCAGCTCTGTAAGTTTTAATAGATTTTTTTTTTGTACGTATTTATTTATTTTGATGTGCACTGGTGAAAATGACCAGATGCTGTTGCAGAAGATACACATTTCTGTAAGCTTAGATGAATGAAATCTGGAACCAGTTAGGAAAAAACATCACAACCACTGCTCTCATGTCAGCTTAAAATTAAGTCTCCTTTTTAAATAGTGGGCCATGTAACAATGCCAGTAATAGTCCAGTTACTGGTAAATATTTGGAATCAAATGTAGTGATCATTTTATAGCATTTAGCCCCACTGACCTCCAGATATTCCACTCTGTTTGGCAAGTGCTCAGCACTACCCCCGAAGGCCAAAATACTGTACTGCACTCTTTATTTCTCTCTCGACACAGTCAGTGGCCGTGGTTCAGCTTTGTCTCAGTCTCTGTAAGATTTGGTGCAGCGATGGCAACAAGCCTCCCAACGACCCACCGTCCAATCATACACATGTAATATCGACAACACATGACTTACTGTGGCGATAAGCTTATCAACACAGTCAGGCGCCACACTGTGGAGGTGTGTGAGGTGGAACTGAAGGTGGATCTTGTTGTTGAGCATGTCCTGGCAGAGTGGGCAGCGAAACATGGGCTGGACAGAGTGCTGCGTCATTACATGCATTCTGAGACGGTTCAGGTCCGAGTTGGTAAACTTGCAGTAAGGGCACTGGTACATCTGGGTGAGGGGAGAAAGGGGAGAAAAAAGAAAGAGGGAGAGGGGAAAAGGACATCCACAGAGGGTTAATGGGGCAAGATGGGGAGCACAGTACGCCTGCTCAGTACGAGAGGAGGAGCTGTAGATTAGGGGGAAGAGTGGGCCCCCTTCCCTCAAGCAGGCAGGTCCCTCTGATCACAGATCAGTGGGTAATACTGAGTACCACTGAATCTTGGCACACACTTCAAAGTGCTCTCATCTGTCAAATACTATATTGATTTTCCACCTTTTGCACAATTAGCAGTGCAAATGCAGCAGAAAGGCTAAACTAATTTTAAGGAGATTTAAAAAAAAAAAAAAAAAATCGCGCATAATATGAAAAGGGTCAGTGGGATTCAGATAACTAAAAATGATTAGAAGTACATCTTTACATTTCTTCTGTGTAAGTTTTAGGCTTATAATGAGGGCTTGGTAATTGAGGATGAGATAGCCTTTAGCAAGAATCCCCTAATTCAAAGAGTTAGAGAAACAGAGAGTTTTATGAACATCTGAAAGCATCAGCGTCTACAAAATTCTGTGTTTTGTAGTCCTCTCACCTGCTCAGCACTCTTCTCGGCCGTCCTGGGACGCTTTGAGCTGAGTGGGCTCTCCGAGGTCTCGGACCGTGAAGAGGGCCTTTTGGAGGGGATTGGGGAATCTGCCTGGTGCCTTTCCAAATGGCTGGACACTGCTGAACATACACACACACACACACACACACACACAAACACGGAGGGATAAAGAAAGGAGAGCAGACATGTCAAGACAAGGTGAGGACTTGGCAGCCTGGGAACAGGTCAATCAATAACACTGTGGATAAAGGGCTTTGAAATGTCTTGCTTAAATGTGATATAACTGCACTTAATGGGACTTGGGCAGGGAAACTTTTGGTAGCCAACTCATGACTCCCCATACAAATCATAACACTCCCTTTACTTCACTTATCATGCAGGGGGATGCATAACCAGCTTTGGGTTTCGCACTACCATTTATGTTTGTGAGATTTTTAGGTTAAGTCTGTCATATAGGTATTCTTGCATTGTTTGCATATGTGATGCTCAAATGTGTCGCGCTGGCTCATTCACTGCATTTTCATGTATGCGGCGACAAAAGCTCTGACAGAACGTTGTCATGATAATACAGTGATCCTGACAACTGTAGTGTCAACCTATTACAGAGCAAATCAAACAGCAGACATTTTTCAAAAGGTCTTCAACTGCATTTTTACTGTCCAAGCACTATACAGGCACGTAATTGCCATTCAAGGGTGCCGCACAAAGGCCTGTGGGGATTCCAGAGGCGGCTGTGGATGAACCGAGGAAGACGCTTTTGATTTCTGATTCCAAGGCATTTATGATATGTATCAATGTATATGTGTCAATTTGAAATCCTACCAAGGATACTATATCCAGGATGAAAGATGAAGATGAAAGATGGACAGAAACTCTGGTCGGATGGTTATCTAAAGTGCTTTTCAATAAGCGTTAATTGCCCTTGTTGGAAAATCCTCCTTTGTGTCTACACATTTGAATGCATGTCAACAAAACTCTTGAGCTGAAAATAAAACAAATAATAAAAAAAAAAAAAAAACAAGGGCTACAATAATTTTTAGGTTTCTGCCCATCTTTGAAAAGAATCCTTTTCTACACGGCCCTTCACTTGCTGGCAATACATGTCACACACTGGACAAACTACACTAATAGCTCGTCTCTATTTCCACTGAGCAAGGCCTCAAAAACCAGAGCTTTTGTTCAGCAAACCAGAGTGGTGATGCCATTTATAAAAAGCCAGAGAGGGAGAGAGAGAGAGAGAGAGAGAGAGAGAAATAAACTAGAGGCGGCAAACAGAAAGGCATCAGGGTTGAGTAAAAATACTCGGCTAAGCTCAGGCTCGTAGAGGAGCTAAATCCACATGGAGCCAGCGTGGGGGAGCTGGGAGCAGCACAGTGCTTTGTCGCCAGTGGAAAGAATTCACTGTGAAACTTAAGGAGGTGTCTTGCCGGCCCCTAACGAGCCCATAAAGAGTTAAATTTGGCCTGATTTGTACAGTCCTGGAAGGGCAAATTGAGAACAGAGGGCACTGGTTGGGGAGGGGTGGTTTGGCGGGGGGTCAGGTTAAGCGGGGCTGACCACGCTCCTGCTCCAGACATTAAAATGTCAGCTCCAATCAGGACAGGGGCAGTTGAGCTGATTACCCAGTGGGGGACCTGGCTTTGGACAGAGCAGCCTGCTAGATCTCCCAGAGACACTGGGATCAGTCGGGGAGGCCCTATTACGGCCCAGTCACAGTCAATCCTATTAAACACATCCACCAATAAACAAAGGAAATGTTAAACAAAAGGAACCTCCCATTCCCTGACATTAACCTCTCAGTCATGGCACTGTCCAATTCCTCCTCCTCCACCTTCTCAACTCCACTTCAGTCCACTACTACCTCCTCCACTTCGCCTGGGCCCCTCTCTCCAGGAAAACAAGGACAGTCATCTCTGGTAGCCATGCAACCCACACGCGCAGGGCAATTTCAACAACCTGTTTGGTGTTTTTAATACTAAACGAGTAAATCATGCCAATCCCAATATATCCAGTACTGATGATGCACTTTTAAGTCATTTTGTTGACACTAACTGCCTTTTGACCATTCAGCAAGAATTGTGCACCATGTTTAGTGAACACTGGTCCCCCCTCCGTCTCCATCAGCTCACTAGTCTTTGACAGCTACTTGAACTCTCACTATCGGGACGGAAATCCTCACAGGTGCAGAGCGGTTGGCAAAAGCCTGAGTAAAAAGGAGGCTGAGCTGGACAAACAGCTGGCGAGAGAGGAGAATTCTGTTGTAAGTTCTGGGTGACTGAAGGGGGTTAACAAGCATGAGTGGAAAAAAAGTCTGCTCAGGGTGTTAAAAAAAACAGGAGGCTAAGGCAAATGGTAAGACACCTGCATTTTGCACCTGTTAAACCCAGTGATATCAAAAGATTGAAAAAGCAATTTGTTTTTTATTACTTTTTTTTTTTTTTAAAGGTCTAATGATTCATGCAGGGGAAGAAAAAAGAAACGGAACTGATATTTACATGCAAATAATTACAATTTATTGGTTCTAACTTAGACTGTTTTCAGCGGAGTTTTCAGCAGGGCAACACAGTGCACAAGGTGATGCTATATATACAAGAAGCATCAGGTAAGTAAGCGTAAGTATCCTCTCAGGCTAATGATGAGGATGAATGCGGTTAATTAGAGCTGTATTCCAGTTTCACAATTACTCAATTAGCGCAAGAGAGCTGAAACAAGTGGCTATTTATGCTAGAGGCCTGGAGAGCTGCTGTAGAAGAGGCCAAGCTAGCTTTCTAGCTGAGGTGTGTGTGTGTGTGTGTGTGTGTGCGTGTGTGTGTGTGTGTGTGTGTGTGTGTGTGTGAGCAAGAGAGTGAGCAAGACTGTGTTCATGTGTGCGTGAGAGTGAAAAAAAAAAGAAAAAAGACTGGACTAAAGACGCAGTCTGGCCTCGTCACGGCCAGTTAGGACTCCATAAATCTGATCAATCACTTTCTCTTAAGAATCCTCAACCCCAACACTATCACCATCCCGTGACTAACATCCAAGCTACTGTATCCTGTTTTTCCTCGTCATGGGTGATGAAAAAGTGACCCACACATTGTAAGGCTGGGAATGAAAAGGAGTGATAAAAAAAGATTTTTTTTCCCCCCATTGTGCGCAGTCTTACATGGTATGTTGAACTGGTATCAAAACATGGGTGTGCACCAGATCTATAAACAGAGACCATGACCAGAACATGGGACCCTGATGGAGTGGGACGATGTCTCCACCCACAAATAATATCGGAGTATTTGCCTCGGCACAAGGACACCCTGACCGGGGTGAGTGGCTTTTGATATCTACAGTCATTCTTGTATGAAAAGCTTGTGATGTTATTTAATATGTTGACCTAATTAAAAAAAATACTTAAAATTATGTTGTGTTTATTAAAAATCTGCCAGTGTACTCAGTCATCACTCAGCCCTGTCTGACTGTTTTGAGACTTTTTGAGCTGCTTGATTAATAATGCCTATAAGACTTAAACTGCGGTAAACTGCAGTATGCACTGCTCTCATACTGTGGTTGGTTGGATTAGTGATGCTGGCCCTGTTCACGTGGAGTCCTCCAGTGATACCGCGATGAGGACTCCCTGTCACTGACCTTAATGTCTGTCAGGAACAAGTCTGTTAGCCTGACCTCTTCTGCCTGGTCATTAAACACGGAGCTCGCATCTACACCAAACCTCTTCTGACAGATACACAGAGTTGGCTTTCGTCTGAAAGCACAAAAGGCAGAGTGGGAGACGAGAAAAAAAAAAAAAAAAAACTAAGAGTCAATTAGGCGATTATTAATTCATGGCCCTTTTCCGTAAACCGGGGGCTTTTGTGCTGTCGAGTCCCGTAAGTGAATTGGACTTTGGCACCTTGTCTCACCTCCCATAGCTGGGCTGTATTATTCAAGCGGCAAAGGGGGCTGTCAGCACACTATCATGGTTTCTGGAGCAATCACAGCCGTGTTGTGCTTTCACAGAGGGGAAAAAATGATGGCTACTGGACTGGATGACTGACACAAGGCAGGCTGAATTAACCACAACAGGTCGTCTGCCATTGAAATCTTCTCAGAGTGCAATCACAACTGCCATTGTGCCATTAATCTGCTTTGTCCTTGGGCGTCCCAGGTATCCATACGCTGAGAGATAGGGTTAACTAGCTCTAGTAAAAATGGAGGGAACGAGTGAAGAAGTAGAGGATTGGATAAAGATTTCTTGCGGTATATGGAAGGGGAATCCCCGAGCCACTGGCTGATGTGGCCCGACTGTCTCCTGAGAGGCCTGGGAAAGAGAGGCTTGGGGTCATCGCCGTCTCCTGAGCCTCTGCCTCCTCCTTACCAGTGTCCCTGTCTGGCCTTGGCAGCCTCAGACCTCCGGTTGTAAAAACATGACCGGTCATCCAGTCCGTCCACACCAGCTAGGCTGCATAGCTTTAAGTGCCACTGCTGCTGCCCAGAAAATATACTTCCTGCCATCCTATTTAAGCTCAAGCAAACTATCCCACACTCTGCACAGAGAAACTAAGGGATCCTCTATGGCAGTGCTTTTGCAAAGTTCATGTCACTGTAATTTCATTCACTGCAAATTATGATACAAATAATGTATGAGTGATTATTTTAATGTTATGATTTTAACCCTTTGAATCTAATCATTTCTCTTCAAGTATAAATTATGAACAATTGAATACAAAACACAAACCAAAATAGCTTTTCATATCAGGTTCCCTAGGGCAATATTACTTCAAATGGGAGTGTGCGGCTCAGTGATTGTCAACTCAGGGGTTCACCACGTGGAAAAGTTTGAAAAGCTCCGCTCCGTGGTGCCCTTTCTGAAAACTGCCACTCCCTCAAACCCTTCACCTTCACGCTGCAGAGCGCTGCCACGTCTGCCAAATGTCCCTGTGCTCCACATGGCATAGGGCATGCTCACCTCTACTCCCTCAGCAATTTAGCCATTAATATGAAGAAGATGATTCAACTCCCCCAGTGCTACAAGTCATTCACTTTTAATGCATATGCTAACAATAACTGAATATTAGCTTTTCTTCTTCCCCTTTCTATCCCATGTCTCTAATCTATTGCCTGTGCTACAGCCTTGAGCAACAAAGGGCTCTGTTCCATTTCAACTCCTAGTTCTCAGGTAATTAGCCTGCATCAATTAATTTCAAATTAAAAAAAAAAAAAAAAAATACAACCAAAGCTTAAATCCAAACATATTATATTAAGGTTCCAGATTGAATTATCTGCCACTATCCATAAGGTGAAAGTCTGCATTTATTAAACACACAACAAAACGACTAAATTGAATAAGACAGAAAGAGTTAGACAGAAAGGCACAGACAAAGAGAGGGAACACCTTATGGGGAATGAATGCAAGAGAGGCGAATTTAAAATAAATTAAAAGGAGATATTAATTAGCGCCTGTGTTATTAATCTTCAAGCCACTGAACAAGACACTGACATGGTGTTCACCTTTAGAGGACACCTCCAGACGCAGCGTGAGCGCTTGGCCATTAGACACCCGGTGGTGGAACTCATAAACACTGAGCTTTCAGGGAGTTGGCTCACAAACAAGGACAATTTATGGCCTATTATCTTCAAAGACAAAAGGAATTATAATTTGAAGGATGACAAGCACTCAAAGGACATGGTATGAATATGTAAACATTTTCACTGCTCTGCCTTAAATTCACATGATCCCACTTACACTACTGTTTCTGGGGTTTCAGGTTTTAAAAGCAATTACAAATCATCCCTATACAGGATATCTCCTAGTTTACAGTAACAATAACATTAACTTAAATAACTGTAATGCAAGTAAGCTTAACCATGCGTTCTTATCTTGAACCACAGGCTGTATTAGTAGCAGATATCTAGACTTTATGTCCTTAAATGTAAACCAATCTGTAACACTTGGTTTACCTGATGCTGAATGAACCACACTGGAAGACTGACAGCACAATACAGAGCACAGAAAACAATTACCACAGACTGCAATGACACTCAGCTGCATCTAGGGGATGCTAATCATCATGTTGATTGTGCAGCCTGCTTACCATACACACAACACACACACATACACACAGGCAGAGGCACATGCTCTCACTCAAACACCCAGGAAGATGTAAAGGCACTCGTGCACACATACACACAGAAACACCTGCATGACACTGTGTAAACACAGGTGTACGGCATCCAGCTACTTGATGTCTATTTAATCAGTTTTGTATAAGGTAAGTATAAGGGAAATAATTAATGGAAAATAAGTTTTAGTCATTCCATTGGGCCATTTCTAAGGAGATGAAGCAGTTTCAAAAGCAGGCAAAACAAATGTAACATGCCTCTGAAATATATGTCAGACTCAATGAACAGATACAGAATAATTAAGTAACTGACAGTACATTTGAAAATATGTTTTTTTAGACCATTTTTCATTAGCATATTATCATGATATGTAAATAATAATCCACATTTTAAAACAATCTATATTTCCCCTTATTTCCTCACAAGCATGTTGACTGTCATATCAATGTCTTGGTACTTTGTACTTGGTACACAGGTACTTGTGAATTTTCAATGTAAAAACATTTGAAAACCTCAGTTTATTTGTGTGGATACTTTTGAAACTGCCCCAACACCTGAAAAATGCCACAGAGCCCACATTTGCTGCATGCATGGAGTTAGTGAAAATACCCAAGAATAACACTTCCTGCTTGGACATTCAGCCTTCAAAATACAAGTGTGTAAGAGAGGAGACAATATGCTGCATAGGGGCTGCATATACTACCCTAAACAGCAACAATACTGATCGCATGTTTAACTAGCTTATATTACAGCTGTACTTTTAACCCAAAGCCATCTCACAAAAATTACACCAGACCCTCAAAATCATGCCCAGTGATGATATAGACGGATTCATTCAGTGCAATCAGCTGCTCACTGAAGGCCTGGTGTTTTAATAAAGGAGACTGTGACTGAAAACAGCGCTGCATACAGGATGCCACAGGTGGCATCATCAACAGTGAACTGATAATGGAAAGTATTTTGTTTTAGGAGATAACTGTAGCAAAATCACCTCCATCCACACCCTCTGTCAAGTCAAACACATCAAGTGACAAACACATCAGCTCATTACTAGAGATGCATATGCAATGTGTATCTTTACTTTGCTTGTTGCCGCAGAGCTTTAAGAGAAACACGGAGGTAAACGTCCCTGATGCTGCATTGCACTCTGTGGCAAAAGCTATTCCATATCAGAAGAAGCTTAACTAACCAGATTGGAGTCTAAAACACAAAGAGCTGCCAAAGGTAAAACTGGATGACCAAGAGGATGTTTACCAATTTGCTGAAGTCCCCATTTGAAAACTATGAACTATGAACATATAGGGACTCTCTCTTTTAAAAACATAAATGCTGCAGATGAAAACAATTGCTACAGAAAAACGACTTGATACAAACTCCTTTCACCTGTATTGCCATATTTGAGTATAGTCAAACTCCCTTCACGTGACAAAAAAAGAGCACAAAACACAGCTATTAATGAAGCAATAATCAAAACACAAAACTACTGCTTAAAAAAGGTGAGACACAGGTTTGATAGTTACACTTTAACACATTTAAACGTCCATGCTTGTATTTTGATAGGCGAGGAAAAAGAACAACAACAACAGAAGGTGACATTCTTGGTTATTCTGCTGAGCTTAATGCATCTAGCATTTGTGGCATGCCATGGCACTTTCTGCAGCATCCACACAAATAGATGGAGAGTCGCTTTTTTCAGTTTTAAGGAATGTGGATATGGTTAAACTATGCAAAGAATTAAAACTTTTTTATAATGACAAATTACATTTTAACAAAAGCACAGATTCACAGGTGTTTTTCAAGCCATAAATCAGTTTACATTTTTTCAGATGATGGGCTACAGATACAAATCTATGTGCCTGCTTGCTGGTGCGATTTGTTTTAAACCTGTTATCTGATATATATTTCTGACATCTATGTGTGTTTTTTTGCCTCCTCACGAGATTGTTTCATCTCCATAGCTGTGCTGATGTGAGAATGTGGATGACCCAGGCTGTAAGATACATTTTTTTTCCCCTCCCTTGCCCCAGCTCCCATAATTTGAAAGTCAGGAAAGGGGTTATGAGAGGAATTATTCATCAAGCTCAATTGCAGAAGACTACCAACCCCCCCTTCAACCCCCGCAAAAGAGAGACCACCTCTCCCTCCCTCTCCCCCATTTCCCTATATAGGCCACCAGCTCTTCCCATACACTTATGTTAAACATGTCAAATCACACTGTGGCTATTCCTGCAGGTCGGTAAGTGTATTAACGATTCTCCTCCCTCACCTCACCGTCCTACATCTCCCCTGCTCTCACTGCCTGCCTGCCTTCCTCCTTGCCACCTCCCTATGCATTCAGCCGCTGCTTAAACACACCACCTGCCTTAATAAAGGCAAGGCTACCCTTCCTGAGCACAAGTCCTTCCCTTTCACCAGTGCTGTCTCAGCTAGGTGAACAAGGTGCGAGGGGAGGCAAAGAGATGTTCATGGCTGGCCGTTTATAAATATTTCATTGCGGGCATTATAAATGAGCCCTTGTATTACTTATTGGGGAAGGTGGCCTGACAGCATCTGCTGCTAACATGAACTTTATTAGTCAAGTAAGTACAGCTTTTAGCATTCCACCTAATGTTGCTATTTTAAATCGTTTCTCTCCTCCTTTCTTCTCTTGTGATATATACTCATGATATATAATTACAGAAGAGGTGCAATGCATGCTGTCTCCTGTGAGTGTGTGTGGCATTTAGGCATGTTTGTATGCATGTTATGCGTGCATGCATGCATCATCTCAGAGATAAGTCAAAAGCAACAGAATAATGAAGGTGTCTTTCAAGAGATGACATGCACAATACATATGCATTTTACAGAGGCCTCTGATGTATTTCTAAATGATTTTAATGAATACCGAGGAGCGGTGGCACTAGAAAGAGAAAATAAGATTGACAGTGGCTTTAAAAAGGAAGAAGCCTTTTTTTCTGCGTCGGCTAATGCTGTCTGTCTGACAGAGCCTGTCATTTGTAAAGGAACAATGTTGCACTCTGTTCCAATAGTTTCATGACAAGGATGAGAAGAAACACTTCAATAGTTCTAATGATGGACCTTAGAAACAGCTCAACATCAGACAGTGGGAGACTGAGCACCTTTCAGATACTCCTTTAAATAACAGGTTAGCTCAGACGCTGGCACACGACACTCCACAGCATACACACCATCTGTGTGTCTAACCGTGCAGACATCCTCAGACAATCATCAGCCCAAACAAGGGCTCCTCTGTTTACCAAATGCATTATGGGGTCTTCCTCTCTGCCTTATTCTTTTTTTCCCCTTTCTCTGTCTCTCTCTCTCTTTTTCTCCAAGATAGGTTTTCTCTCTTGAATGGGCATTGTGTCCATCAATCACAGAAAAGTTTGAAGTACAAAAAGCGACCTTCCATTAAACTACAGCTGTCTACCTTTAGCTGACAACACAGCCTTGAACCCTCCACCCCAACCTCCCCACCCACCTTTTCACTGACATCAAACAGAACCTCAGACCTGGTTCCCTAATGCACACGCTATTTTTAACTAAGCGTTTCTAATAAGCTGCTGGGAAGCTGTAAATTTTTCATATGCAAGCACATATTTCCTTTGTGAAAACACAGAAACACACTTATTTGGTGATTAGCGACTGACAGAGGGGAGGAAAGGAACTGAATATGCTTGTATCAAATTGCATGCCTTTCAAAAAGGAGGAATCCTAATGCGAGGAGTCGTCTTCCTGTGCACCACAGGTATGAGTGAATTATTAATCGGCCAGCTCATTTTAATGCTTTTTAAAGTGCTTTATTTTGATGTGCTAAAACATACTTTTAGCCATATTCAGGCAGGCATGCATATCATTATTTCTTCCATCAAAGAAGAGTGTCGCCCTTTCAAAGAGCACAAACAACTCAGCCTCATTTAAAATAGAAGTTCGAATATCAAAGACATTTTACAAAGGCTGGGCTTCAAACACTGTGATGAAGTTTTTTTTTTTTTTTTTTTTTTTTGCTGCACTTTCAAAAAATCTTAGGTATGCAAAAGGTCTGAATTGTTTTCCAGCTTTTAACCTGACTAGTGTAAATCAAAACATCCTGCAGTAACACATGGAGTTAGACAAGTGAGAAGCATCTATCCAGGCCTGTTACTGTTCGGTGTCATCATTATCAGAAATCTCTTCTATTGAATAAGTGATGTCTTAACTGCCAGCATTGTTTTCCCAGCGCAGACATACAGAATAACTTGCACAAAAACAAAAAAGAATAAATTAAACTATATTTCATTTACACACTGACGTCTCAGGGATTGTGGAAATGCAGGGAAACAAAATCGTTACATTTAGGCTCTTGCCTCAGTTTTGGGTCAGATTAGTTGTGTGAGCACTAAGACGCAGTTTCATGCATGTGGAGCAGATTATGAACCGCGTGAATGATGGCTGCACAGTATCTCTTTTAAAAGAAAGTGTCAACATCTCACTCTCTTGACAGGACACTGTGGAAATACCCTGGCTCTATCACCACTGGCTCCAGACAGAGTTAGTATCAATGTTATCAAATTACCACCCATATTGGTTCTATTATTACCGCTATTACTCTAACTGTTGCTGTACTACAACTAACATCTACTACCACTACAAGTATTTCAGCTACTGCTAGCCTACGGTAACAACAACCACAACAAATCCTACAGCAAGTAGCAGTAGTAGTAGTACTACAACTACCTTCTTTCCCTGTAAAAGGAAATTCTGCAAAATACAAAAAAAAAAAAAAAAAAGTAAACAAAACTCATACTATCATTCAAAGTTTATGGTTTACGAAGGATTTAGTGCAGTTGTTCTTTTGACAGGTAGTGCAGTGACTATGTACACAAATCAGTAAATCCACCCATGCAAACAAGTATAAACTCAAGCTCTGACAGGGTATCCGTGCTCAACTATTCAACCTGGAATTAAACGCTTCAAACTGGGGGGAAAAAATCTCGTGAAAACAGACCAGAGTGCCCTGAAATGCTCAAACAGGTTATGGAGGAGATGTGACCAGGGCCTAAACCACAGCTCGTTCAAAGGTAGGCCTGAAACTCAAATGTCTCCTCCCCTCGGCCAAAGCTCCACCCCTTCAAGAGGTCAACACCTGTGCCTGCCATGAGAACCATGGATCAAAACAAAAACAAAAACAAAAATTCTCGTAACCTGCGACACAGGTGAATATAATATGTGTGCTCCAAACAATAACTGAAGTTTGTGTGTGTTCATGTGTATGTGTGTGCGTGTGTGTGTGTAAGAGGGAGGCTGGGGGGTGGGGTGGGTTACTATCATGTGTACACACGTGGTTGAGCTGGAATGATGCATGCAGGCCCCTCTCTCCACATCACCCATTGAGAGCAGACAAAACATGAGTCACATGTCAACTGGCCAGATTATCTAAATTGACAATTTAGGCTAACTGATCTGATGGGATTTGCTGGGTAGAAACCTGCACCAAGAAACAGCAGCAGTTAACTAACCACAAGAGGATTTGGGGAGTTCTGAAAGAGCACTTCATACTTACAAAGGCCTCTCAATATTTTGATAAAGATGTGTTTAATTAAATGAGACAAAAGGCCTGTTGTTCAGAACAATTCAGGTGCAGGGCCACATTCTTTCCTGTGGGCAGGATTCCCTAAATGTGTCTAGTGTAAATATTGGCCTTACCTGTCCCTTTGGTGAGCTCCTTCTCCCCCCCACTCTCTCTGTCTTTGGTTTGGTCCTCCTGGTCTGTGGTGGTCTCACTAGCAGCCTCCACATCCTCGCTCAGCTCTCCTGAAGGGGGAGGAGAGGATGGGATATGTAAATCACCACGCCATCAGAATTGGTGGAGGCACTTAAAGGGACGGCAGCGTTTTTTTTCTATAGGAGCTCGCAACAATTACATTTGCTGACACACAGTTACAAGGTTAGCAGACAAAGAGGGCAGAATCTGCTCTCTGTCCTGCACTGTCTGATCACCGGGAAGGCAGTGTGAAATTTATTTTGTCAAGAATTATAAAATTGGATGAAAAAGTATTGAAGGTAGAGGGGAAAAAACACAGAGCAAATTAGAAAATCAACCATAAAACAAAAACAAAACAAAACAAAAAAAGATAGTAATTATAATGCTGATGATAGTCATTTATAAGTATTTTAAAATTAGACCAAAAGTTATATTTCATCATTTATTCTAAACCATGACACAAATATGGCTTCCTATGTTTAATGCGGCCATAAAACTAGAAAAACCACACACATGTGGTGAAGACATAACACCCATTTTCCAAAGAGGTCTGAAGTATGCAGACGGAAAAATAATTGTGTGTGCAGTATCCTTCTAGAGAGAGACCTTATTCTAGATGACCCCCCCCCCACCATCCCTTTGCCATTCTCTTTCACACAGACCCACACACACACTAACTCACTCTCTCATGCATTACTGTCCCCAGCTGCAATCTGCTAGGTTACTTACCAATACAAGCCTCATTTCACTTCTACTATCCTACTATTGCAGAAAAAAAAAATCATAAATATTTAAAACTTTCAGAGCCACAATTCATTTTATTTTTATGCCAAGTCAAAGGCAGAAATCCCCTGTAACCACCTTAAAAGCCTTAGCTCGATATATCAGGCCATTTAGGAGCATCGAAGTCCAAACAATGGATATCCGATAATGCCATTTGTAAGTAACACACAGAGGAAAAGATAGCAAAAACAGATAATAAAAAGGGCATCAATCTTGTTTATTTCCCTCCAGTGCCCCCTGAGCATCCCCTCTGCCTGTTAAGTTTGTTTAAAAGTAGTGGGACTTGCATGCAACAGCATTGATTTGACAACAGTAAACTGGGCCGCAGTCAATAAGCCCTATCAGTTATTACACAAGTCAGCTAATTCTCAGCAAATGTACTTAAATGCTCTTTTGAAAATGCTTCCATGCTCAGGTCTCTACTCTATGAGCTATTGATATATTGACAATGCTACAACAGCTACTGAAATATCCTGTTCAAGCATTCAGCCCTGCAGTCATCACACATCTGATCTGAGCTCACCACATGACTACCTGCGGCCAAAACCGCTTTCATGATGTTACATTATCCTCAACACTCGCTGTGGATCACTTCAGTTACGAAACACCGCACATACACTGAGTCCATGTAATGTTCCAAAACTCTGGGAAATCTCATTAGCACAAATATGCTTTTCCCACAGCTACCAGAGCAAAGGGTCTTGTTCGTCCACCTAGACATTTATGAAACACAGGGTTGGGTGTTTTAACAGTCCCTTTAATAATAGCAGTGCTTCACTGTGCATATCACATTTCAATTTTTCTCCTATAATGGTAAACAGATACACTATACGCAAATAAGTCACGTCCCGAAATGAAAAATACACTTAAAACACACTATGGCAAATGACTGTGTGATCTGAATGTATGTACAAAAATTTAAATATAAATAAGAAGGCTGAACTTGTCTAATAATTTGTCTTTTTCATTGTCTTTTTCTCAGCAGCGGTGCAAAAGACAAGTGGCTGTTTTCAAAAGCCGTATTTCCAGAATGAACACTGGTGTCTTAGCAAACACGTATTAAAAGTGTCATCTGTCATAAAGGCTGACTGAATGCAGGCTATAGCTGCAAAATCATAACACCTGCCAACCACAATATCGCTAATTTTATTATTCTTGACAAAACTGCAAATACGCGGCTCAAGTTATTCAATTCAACAAATCAAAGCCAGTGAAAAACACCTTCACATTACTGGCAAAGACAAGAGCAATATCCTCCATTTCGTGCTTGCTGATACAAATGCTGGAGGAAACAGCTGTCTGAACAGAATGATTGGTGTAGGGATAGTGCTGTTGGACATTACTGCTAGAAGCTGATGTTGATCCGGTGTTTAAATAAAGGCGTTTAAGAGGATAACTGGATCCTGGTAAAAAAAAAAAAAAAAAAAAAAAGTACATTTAAGTGTTTCCAGGAGCCCACTTGCATGAATACATTTTTATTCTTTTATTTTTGACCATGTTTCTATTATGTTTCCAAGGCAACCCAGGAATTCCATCCAGCGCAGCCCATCCTGCGCTGGTGAGGCGGTCCTTAAACACAGCCCGGAAAAACCAGAGATCTGCTGCCGAGTCCCAAAATCCCATCTAACTCCTGCCTGTGTAAATCTGCACCGCTCCCCGAGAATTAGGATACTGTACAGCTGCATAGGTGCTCAGATTACAAAATAATCCCCAGGTAAATTTTCTCACCTTTAAAAAACGGGGCTAGATGTCATTTCTTAGCTAGGTGACACTTGTAGTGAGACTAATTCCGTACCTGCATATTAACATGCACGTTTTCTGCTTTAGCACGCTGCAACATTTTGTGCTTGAATATTGCTGTGAGAGGCAGCCGACACTTGAACGCTCTTTGACACCACTGCGCCCACCCTCCAACTTCCTGCTCACATGCACAAATGCGTAGACATCAACAAGCACACGCACACATTTTTTTTTTCCCCCCCTCGTGTTTTCAGAACTTTCTTATTCAGGGTTTTAATCAGGATATGTGACACTTTGAGTACACACAGCGTAGAACACCCAGCATAATGTATGCAGAAATGCAGACATTTAATTCCAGGAGCAGCACTACATCTTTAAGTGGCAAATGGCTTCGCCTATTCCTCATCTCATCTCCGACGGTATTACAGAATGATTAAAGCCAGGCCGGCCATAATTAATGAAAGGTCATAAGTGGCCTAAGAGTAGGATGCAAATGGAAGAGACACTAAAACTGTAGCCATAGATTAGCTCTGGAAATGGATGAGGAGAAACACTCAAAGCTATGGCAGCAGGCCATTTCTAACCCAAATCTCAGAGATGTAAAGGACAATAGCCTGAAGGTTGTCTTCTAATTAATTGTCTTCATTAACCATCCTAATACAATGATATGAAACAGTTCCATTAATCTAATCATGCAAGCTGAATAAGCCCATTGCCGACACAGAGATTACACTCATCTGTTCGGAGCATATAAATATCAGCTTTCCTCTGCCAGTCACTCAGTGGGGACAATCCACGGGCTCTCTGTTCTAGCATAACATGCACGTACACACACACACATGCACACACGCGTACACACACACACCCATACACTCTCACACATCTGAGCTCCCAGCACGCTTTCCCTTTTGCCTTCCTCTAGCATGTAAGTGCAGGGGCTTAATCAGACCCATAGGTGTCACTCTATACAAGCTGGGAGAGAGCAAAGCACTCGCACACATTAACGGGGTGTGGGGGGAAGGGGCCCGAGCAGCAACAGACAGAAACGCACAAGGAAGGGGAAAAGGGAAGAAATATGTGGAGATGACAAAAGCAGATGCTATGCAGGAAGCGTCCGGTGAAGATGAGACACTGAAGACAGCGAGATTACCTTCAGATGAGAGAGAGCAGCCTTTCCTTTCCCCTGAAGAGCAGTGATTACACTAATGCTAATCAGACTGACAAGCACAAACGGCCAAATAAATAATTGATGGTAACCACTGCACTTTCCAGTATTCCTTCCCAGGCTGTAGAGAAGAGCAAAAGTAAGTAATAATAGTCAGTCTAGATATCATTCACTAGGTCAGGCTCCTCCTCCATGCTCGGCCTCAGCAGATTACAGTGCTGTGACGATAACTGCCTTTTATAAAACACAGAAATCCAATCCTACCTGAGAATGGCTCCAGTGTTCCTCAAACAGGAGTGAGTCTCTGCTCGTGTTTTGTGTGTATGCATATGTCTCTCTTTTCATGCTCAGCCGGTAACACTGTCTTGTCTGTCCCTCTCTTCCCTTTCGTAAGTCCTGGAGAACCAGCGCGGGGGCTGAGCTGAGCTTCTCCCTCTCCCCAGCTCTGGAGTGCTGGGAGCGGGGGTTGAGCTCAGCTACTCGCCGGGCTCCTCTCTTTGGAGCTGTGTGTCTGAGCTCTCATTACTCTCATTATGATTATTGAGGCTGTTGTTATCATTTTAACCAGGTGTCACAGCGCTGCACTGTAAATCAGAGGTGCACTTCCCCCCAGCTTTATCCCGGGCCGGACAGCTTCCTTTTCTTTAACGCTGCACTGTCGGATAAAAAGCAATCTTATTTCACACCTCACAGACTATCTTTCTCCCCTACTTCTTCCTTTAAAAATCCCCCTTTTGCTCCCCCCATCATCCCTTGCACCCCTTCCTTATATCAAAGCTGGCCTGACTCCGGACTGGAGGGTGTAAAATGAAAGTGACAGGAGGGTACCATGGGACAATGGGACACAGGCCCCATGCTGGGGGCTTTCATGCATTGTCCGCTCCTCATATCAGCACCTCTGCGCCCCATACGCGAGATCCCCCCTTTTAAGCGCAACACACAGGAAAACACTCCTACCCCTCGCGCCCACCGGCCCGCCCTCCCTCCTCTCCTTCCTTACGCGCTAGCTGTCATAAAACCACGACGGAGCAAAACATGCCCACTCCCCAGCCAGAGACAAGAGGGGCTTTTACTGATGAACTCCCGGTAAACCACAACATGGCATGATCAGTAACCACTACTAACCATACTGGCTGCACAGACGTTACAAAGCACACAACTACGCTGAAATAAGGACTGCTACAAGGCTGTGGAAAAAGGGCATTTTCAATGACTTTACAAAACATTCGTACAGTTACCCTTATGCGTTCTGTTACAAATGAATAAGTACTTCACAAGGACTTTACGTTCAAAATAAATTCAGAAGCGCAAATAGTTACAGGAAAAAGGAGCAGGTAAAAATACAAATCAGAGTTACCAGAGCAATTAAGTGTCCTGAAAGCACACCTGCTGAACAAAAACCCAGAGCTGCCACATGCGCACGCAAAAAAATTAAAGTGTCTCTATCTGTTCTCTTCTCCTTTATCTCTCTCCCTCTCTCTCTCTCTCTCTCTCACACACACACACACACACTTTGAGAGGAAAAGAAGAGTAAGCTACCTTTCTCGTTTAAAGGGCCGCGTCCCCTGTTGGGCTGAGTTACATGCTAGATTCCTGACCTGTCTATGGGGAGACATGGCAGCCTCTCTGCTCTGGCCCTGCTGTGACCTCAGGAGCTCAATGTGAATGAATACTTTGTGTCTCCATGGGGCTGAGGGCAAGAGGAGGTGGGGTCGCGGGGGTGCCGGCGAGCGAGGAAGGGCGCGGGGGTTTAGGGCGGCGAGCAGCTCAAAAACTTTAAACGGCGAGTTAATCACAAACAGCAGTGATAGCTCACACTGCCTTAGAACAATACCACCGCAGCCCCCCCCCCCTTCCTCCATCACTCTCCCAGCGGTGCCTGCTCATCAAACAAGCCCCCTAGGTCCTCCATGCAACACTTAATTTGATCCCCCTTGCTTTTTCAAAGTCACTGGCCATTTCAGTGGACGCTCGGTGCATTCAGGTCACTAAGAGTCACACATGGAATTTGTTTTTTTTTTTTTTTTCTGTGCATGACAACAGTAGGCTGTAAGAGTGTGGAGGAGGGGGGAAACAATCAAAAATTATTGGAAAAAAAAAAATGCCACCATGCCACTGGAACATCCTATTATTCTATAGGCATCGCTTTGTTCCAATAACGGATCACACATTGCATCTTGCACGATGCAATCGATGATCTTGTGCGAGGGGAAAGCTGTAAGCAGGACATCAGTGATGTAACCGCTCCTCCATGCTCTCAATACTTAAAAGAGACGAGATGTGGAATGGTTATTAAGCACCGTGTAGTGCATGCTAATAGTATCAAATATTCCCCTAAAGTGTTATCTCACGGGAAATGATACTAATTAGAATTATTTCTCATGATAATGGCATGTTTAGACACATTACAAATAAAGAGGATAAAGCAAGTGCCGCTCTAGTTGTCTTCTCTTTGTGTTTTACTTGAGTGATGAAGGAACGGAGGATCTAGGTTAATGTGGCTACACAGGGAGTGAGCATTCAGGGACTGCTCACTCTTCTGCCCCAGCTGACACACATACACACACACACACACACACACACACACACACACACACACGCACGCACGCACACACACACACACCACACTGTGACTTTCTTTCAATGTCCAGGATGATGGCCGCCTCACAAACACACATTATGTGCACAATGGGAGATGCAGGCTGCACTTTTCCCTGCTAGGCGGTGGGCTAAAAGCCTGGATGGGAGGCAAAAACATCACTGGCCACTGCTCTTCCATCTACTCTGCCTGGGGGACACTGTCCTGCACAAAGAGTCACCGCCACCACCCCCTACCATGCATTTATGCTTATCGTCTTCCACTGTTGCCTTCCCTTAAACCAACCCCCTTTTCATTAATGCATCTTTCTCTTTTTCCTCCAGCTCACACGACAATGCCTTCACCTATTTCCAGCTATTCAAAGGGACTAAACAGAGTAGGGGTGGGGTGAGGGGGCGGGAGGGAGGGGTGGTGGTTGAAGGGGGTGGCTATGAAAAAAAAAAAAAAAAAAAAAAAAACATCACCGCTGTGCTGTCATGAAGGGCAATCGCATCAACTCTGAAATATTCACCAGTGGGTTGGAAAATGCGATGGTACAGTTATGACAGGCGAACAGGCGACTCCCCCCCCCTCCTACTCTACCCCACAGCCCCCCGCCCCTCTCTCCATCAGGGCGGAAGCATGCTGGACACTCTGAATATGTATAACCCGGAAAATGTATTGATTTTTCATTTGGCAAAAAAGGGACATAAAAATCACATAACCTGAAACTGTCACAGCTCTTTTGTTCATAGCTCATCTCTCCTGATGTTTGGCTTTTGCCACAAACTCTCTTTAATTACCAGGTACAGCGAGCTTCAGAGCCTTTCTCCACAGAGACACAGCCACATACCAGCCTGCTGGGCTTAACAAGACAGCCCACATCTATTATATATGATATACACCCGGCAGCTTTTGTTTCATATCTGACTAATAAGCATACTGAATGTGACTATACCCACAGTTTGTTTTGTTATTATACACATGATATACCGCAAATAGCCTCCTTGAAGAAAACCTTGAAAATTAAAAACTACCGTATGCTGCGTTTAAGGAAAAAAAAAAAAAAAAAAAAAGCATTTTCATTTTAAAAGTTAATGTTGTTTAGTTCATATGATATGCTGTTCTGAGAGGGCTCTGTTCAACATGAAATTCAATCAATGATCTAAGTTTTTCTAGCCAACAGGCAGCAGCGTGGATGTTTGTTTATGTGCGTGCATGTGTGTGTGCGTCCATTAACAGGTACTTATCTGTTTATCTCTCTTTTTAGGCGCTGCAGACCAGTACAGTGGACTGTCTGAAAAAGATCTCTGCCTGTCGATTTATCGAATGCACCATTTGCATATCTTTGTAGTGCATCCATCTGCCTGTGGACTGCTCTGTAGAGGTATTAGCTCAGAAAATCAATGTTGCCATGGTTGGATGTATGTAGCGCCCACCTCGGCGCGTGTTAGGAGTCCAGCTCACAGCTCCCACATGGCCCTATTTACATGAGTCCTGCCGGCAGAGGCTTTGCTGCTGGTCCTTCCGTTTGTGTAAACATACACAAGCACATTTCCCAGCATGCCCCTCCAGACTGGGCGGATTTGCCATCCTGGTTGGTCATCAAGCCTCGCTGTCTCCATCCACAGCCCTGGGCCTGATCGGCTGCTTGTTTATGAAAGTGTACGCTCAGATAAAACAGAATTCGCCAAGGTTATGAATACCAATTTGGCTAATCAATGTTATTTAAAATATAAAATGTAGGCTATCATTGATGTGTGTTTGCGCTCAAAGGTTCCCTGCCCGCCAACTTCAGACGTCTAGGACAGCAAGCTGAGGAGAAGAAAGGAGCATGGTGCGTTGGTATCTTAATTCATCATACGGCAAAGTGAGTGAGACTGAACTTCACACAGCTACCCAGATGTATGGAGGCAGTGTGTGTGGAGGTCATAATGTGGATGTATATTATTGCACAAGAGACTGGAGTGGATACACAAGGCAAGTTATTCTAATACTCGTGTTATTAGGATTCAACCCTGGCTGGTTGCTCATAGCAGGCTGCTCAAGAAATTCAATGATTGCATTGCACAGGCATTTAAAACATCCGTGAGACTGCTACCACTTACTGAAAAAATATGCTCTTCCTACTTCTATCAGTTCAGTTTCTAATAGAAATCAAACACAGGGAGCTTTCTTTTACCATTTGTCTTTCTTTCTGTTCCTCTTTGCATACCCCATCCATTACTTTCACATGAAATATGAAAAGGCAATATCCTCTCTGTGTTTGTACTGAAGCGTAATGCGATTGTGTTGTCATTTATAGGAAATAATCGCAAACCTCTCTTTCATTTTCCAGTTCAAATAACCATGAAAAATTAGCCTGCAATGTCAGGGAGGACAACAAAGGGACGCACACAGACTATCGCTTCACCACCGCGCTTGACATTTCTGCTTAATAGGAAAACGGGTGGTTGTTTCTATCTTTCTTTTTCGAATCTTTTTCTTTTCCTAACCTCCTTTTCCCCCCCTGTAATTAAAAAGTTCTGCTCTCAGATCTTTATAAATCTTTCCTGGGTCTTTACTTAGTGTGTGGGGCCTGTATGTTAGGGTGGGGTGGAGGGTTGGCTCCACACTGCACCCTGCTCATTAGCACCCCTTCTCTGGTCTAATGGCTAGCGTTGGAAGGAGATGTCGCCAGACAACCACTACGGGGCCTGGGTCTCCGTGACTACCGTCCAGCAGCCTGATAGATAAATAATTCAGGAGCTATCAGACTCCCTGGCAGCAGAGCTGTCCCAAAAACACACACTTAGGACACAGCTTGTAAAGGCCTCCTTAGCTGATCAGCATTTAGACCTTACAAATGATGTACAACCAGATGTCTGCGCAAGACCCCACACAATTAGCCTCTGCAGTGGAGGATCCGTTTTATTTAGAGAAATCTTTATTTTCAGTGTGAGCAACAAAGTAATGGTAATTGGATTGCTTTCGGTATTACTGCCATTAGAAGTCTTAATAGGCAGGCTGTTTTCCACTGTAATTATGTACAAAATAATCAACCTGCTTTGCGGTGCAATTATTGGAGATACATTTAAGTTTATTTTGCGGTCACAGCACTAGGTATAGAGAAAACACAATTGAATAACAATTATGCAAGATAAATAGTGACATAGGCTTTGGCATGAAGTATGTCAGTGCAGTCCCACTGTTATTTCATTACGGGCCAAAAAGTCACTGTGCATCATCTATGCTGCTAAATAATAAGCCAATCATGTCTTTATGTTTGAGCTCATCCAATACCTTCATGAGATCTCATTTCCAAATTTGAACCCTAATGTAAAAAAATTAATTAATTAATAAATAATATATATATATATATATATATATATATATATATTTTTTTTATTAGCATTTTATAACACTGACACTTGGTGCTACTGAAAAACTAGCAGCCCTCAAAGACACAGAACTTACCAGCAAAGGTCGGCACCTTTCTCTGGATTATGAGGCATTTCTGTTCCTCTTTTTCCTGTGCACTGGCGCCTGCTCGCTACTTTTTAGAATGGAAAGGGGTTAAAGGGAAGTTCTGTATAATTGTCAAGATCAAATAAAACTAGCTATTTGGCAGTCTATACAAAAGTAGTCTTGTTCCCCCTCATGGTTTTCTTCACACAAGATTGTATCCTCATTTACATATTTCTAAAACTGGATTTCATCTGGCATTATAGCTTGTGATGCATATAATGAGATTTCCCTTCAAAAAGCTAATGAAAAAGACTCATCTCATGCAATTAGCTGCTCCTTTATTCACTTCTTGTAATGTATTAATTTATTATCACATAATTCTGGCGCCATTATTTATTTATTTGATTATGCACACACCTTACAGCCTTAATTACAAACAGGCTTGGAGCCAGATGATAGAACGCTATGCACCAACGCAACTATCGGTTGATCTAGTTATCCCTTTAATCTCAATAGTGCATTCAGCCAGTCTCTCACTAGCCTGTATTAATCTGACCCTAATCAGTTCAGCAATTTACGTTATGCATTTGAGTTCATCTGAGAAGAGTCGAAAATTGCCTCAGAATGACAGTTTCCGGAGTGGGCTGTGTTTGGCCTTCAAAGCTCATTCCCACTATGTCTCCACTTTTATTTTGAAAGTTTTGTCAAAGGGTCGTGATTCCCTCAGAGTGGGTCAAATGTACCAATTTGGGGGCGCCTTATGTGTTGTCCAACTCCCATTCTGACCACAGTTTGGCAGTTTACTGTTTAGTGCTGGCCGATTAAGTTGCCATTAGTAAATTCAAACCCACATTCTGACACAGTCACCAAATACTGTCCTTTGACTGGCTCCTGAAGAGCTCTTCACATTAAAAAGCCATAGATTAGAGTAGTCCTTCACGCAGTTTACAGATATGCTATTGTACACTACATGAGATGGTGTGTAAGCAAACTTTAGAACATTAGGAATCTGTCTGGTTCTTCACAAGCGTATCATAACAGTGAAAGTGGGCTGAAAGCTCCTAGAGGGAGAGGAACTGGGCTGCCTGCTGTGCTGCTCTCCAGAGGAAGGGAGCTGGAGTGATTACAGTCAAACACTGCCACTCAGTTATCTTTGGCTCAATCACAGGAGAGAGAGAGAGAGAAGAAAAGACAGGAAGGGAAAAAAAATAGAAGCGATGACGCGGCACGAGCATGGCCCAACTGTTTGAAAATGACCAAAGTGACCAGTATGGTCTGATGCTATTTGTGCAGCATTTAGCCCATGCTGAAGAAATCACACTCCCTGAACTTCACCTAGCATTCACTTGGTCTTAAAAAAAAAAAAAGAAGCACATCAGCTGTTTAGAATGGACCCCAAGACTGACTCACATCCACAAGTTAATCAGCTTTATCGTCTACAGTATGTCTGCACCAGCAAACACACCCTCCACAACCACTGTCATGAAGACGCTCTACAGGAAAAGAGAAATTATTAAAGAGCCATTCCAAATGCCCTTGGACTCTGAAATGGAGGCCAATTAAATGGCTTTGCAGCATCCATTTTGTGCCGAGTGAACAGGTATGAGCGGGAGGGGGAAGGGAGGGATTTGACGGAGGCAGCAGGGGAGCAGGGAGGAAAAAAGTGGCAGAGGTGGTACCTAATCGGCCCATCCGCAGCCTCTGCTAAATAGATTTTTAATTTATGCAGCGTGAGGAACATTATGACCGATGCAACATCCCATAATTTAATATAACTTTCTAACTTTCACAGAAAACCGTTAGGCTAATGGTCTCGGGATCACGTCAGCAGCATTTGTGAAATGAAAGGTTAGCCGGCGCACGCATGTGTGTTTTTCCTTCCCCTCCTCCTCCTTGGTTTAGCGCTGACTGTGCATATCGGCATGGAAATGAGCAGGTCGGTCAGAGCTGTGGAGTCCCTAGCCACTCAAAGGCATGGTCAGGGATTAACAACCCCTGCCCTACTGAGACCAGGCCCGCTGCTAAATTGGTGCCGTGTTGCACCACATCTCCTTTTTCCATTGTTTGCATGGCTCTGGTTGTTAGTGTTGCTGTTGCTGTTGTTTTTATAATGGGTGCTGTTATTGTCCCCGCTGCAGAAGACTCTTCTCAGTCATTAGCCAGAGGTTGGATGGAGTTGGGGGTGGGAGCTCGATAAGGTACAGAATTAATTATTCATCTCAGTGCCTGGTGTTTGGGTGCTGCCATAGGGGGCTAAAGCAGGAACTCTTAACTAGCAGAGGTCTGCCTCTGGAGGATTGCTGAATAAACAATTGGGGGAAAAAATGTTATGCAGCGGGTGTCAGTTACCAGGAGAAGGGAAATACTAATCACCAAAACTAATCATTGAAACAAGCTACTCACAGTAATATAGCCCTAAGTGGATTCTTTCCAACACCCTATAGCTCCCATCATGCCTTGACTCCAGATCCAGCTTCTGGCACACGCGTGGGCCCAGAGACAGCCCCCTCCCCTCCATCCAGCCGCGGCTTCTCTTAGCTCCAGCCAGGACCAGCGGCCTCCTGAGAAGGCTGTGATAAGAATTCATTTCTTCCTATTATGTGCTCTTGTCCACTGCCTCAGTTCATCAGTTCAGTGCAACCAAGTCAATGAAAGGGCCTGTAATGAAGCAATCAGATGCAGCCTGGTTCTCTGGGCCCTGGCACTCCATTCTCAGCTCCCAGACCCTCGCTCCCAGTGCAGGGTGTGGGCTGGAGCGGGGGCTGTGGCGGGGGCAGAATGGACACAGACTGCACGGAGGCATTAATTCATGGCCTTGCCTTTCATAGACTGGAGGATAAGCTACTCTCAGATGTGCTTCAACTCCAGGTCTCCTGTCTCCTGTGGGTTCAGAGAATCATCCAGTTTTAGAGAGCTCCATTATTTTAACCAGGCTTCAGTATTACCACTAAACCAGCCAATCAGGTTTCTGCGGGATTCTATGCTTAGGTTACCTGTGGAGGTGGGTTGATAGAGCTCTCTTTCTCTATCTCCCTCCCTCTCTCCCTCTCTCTCTCTGCATCTACCCTTTTCATTCCCCTTTCTCCACTGCAGTCCCTCTCTCTCTCCTGCCTCCACCTCTCACATCTCTCCAACATGTGGAAACCATTATGGGGAGTTTGGGAGAGGAATGTATGTGTTGAATCTTAATCGGTGCCTTAAAGTAGAGGATTCTGGTTCTCTTTGTCTTGTAATTCTGTGAAAGTTTCATTTCAAATTAAAAAGGGCCTTTTTGATCTACCTAATATTGTTTTCTCTCGCTTCGGGGGATGGAAATGGTCAAAGTTATCTCTGATCAGCCTCCCTTCCTTATCCTCTCTCATACACACACACACACACACACACACACACACACACGGCTGTGGTATTTTATGATCTGTATTATGGAGTAGTCAGGGTTCAAAGCTAGGGTGACAAGGGCATGGCAAACTACTGTAAGTAATGATTCAATGATTTTGGTTGGCTGTGGGACAAATGTAAAGAAGAACTAATTCATAGAGACATTCTTGAGTGTGTTTTGTGTAGGAGAGGAACACCGATTTTGTTTGTACCTCCTGCTTCTGACACAAAGAGACCAGCTTTAAAAACAAATATTATAACTCGATAAAAACAGCAAATAATGCCTGTAAGCATGTTAACAGGCTCATATCTCATTCATCAAGTGGGCCCGTTACCATCGAAACAAACCCTAATGCAAAGAGAGGCTTTGGCTCTATGTCACTTAAAAACATTAGTGTGGGGTTGCCCGGATCCCCCCCTTCATCCACTCCATCTCTGCCTGGACTCCCACCCTCCACCATTCACCTGCTGCCAGCGTTGGCAGAGAGACCCTGCGGCTGGATTCCACCTGACAAGAGCTCCTTAACAAGCAGCAGTCATTAACCTCAGGAGCAGGCAGCTGCCATGTGATGTAGTGCACTCGGCCTGCTGCAGAAGGGCCCTATTGATCCCAGACATACTTGGTGCCTTCCTGGATGTTTATAATCAATATGCAAATGGCCCGCGGCATTGATTCAATATTAATTTTCAATTAGGGAATTCTCGGGGGTCCTGAGGGGTCAATACAGAACCATTCAGAGCAAAGGCTTGAGCAAGTTGCAGGCATTGACGTTCCTCTACCCGAGACAACTTACTTACTGTTTATTTAGCCTGCCCTGCCGTAAGCCCCGATTAAGGCTTCGGGTAATAGGCAGAGAGACAGATGGCCCTTTCTGCACTTCTGCAACAACCATTACATAAACTGGATTTTGGTTCAAAGGTCTTATACAAACTAATAAGTCATCATCTCACACTTAGTTCTGTTTGTATTGTTATTTTTTTGTTTAGTCTGTTACTTCAATGAACTATAGGAATGAAGTCCGCCATTATCTTACCCGTGGAGTCCGTTCATATCAGCTTTCCAAGGTGAGCTTGGTAAGCTTTGACCATATGTAAGCATTACTGAAACATGCACATTTCTGTGTCATATAATAATGATGTGCCTTGCAACAGCAAAAATAAATACATATTTCAGACGACTTTCCATAATTCGTGACAAACAATTGCAGCTGCCATCTCATTCAGTGAGAAACATTTAATGTTTTGAGGAAGGAATTCCTATTATTTACTCTCTTGTTTCCAAAATCAGACTTTTCAATTAGATTAACCAGGTGTCACGCTACCCTCTATCTGATTCCCTGACAACAACCTTGCAATGGAAAAAAGCTACTCTATTTACACCACTCAACAATATGGGGGGAGACAAAGTGTTGAGCAATGAGTGAGGTAATGGATTCCAGGTAGGACTAGTCTTGCTTTTCAATATGAAAACAATAGTATTGATTTATAAGCTTGCTATATTTCCTGTACAGACAGTGTGTCTATCAGAAGCCTCTTTATTGAGAGCTGTGGTTTGTTTCTTGGCTCTGACTGTGGACCGCTCTCCGTTCCAGCTGTCAAGACGACCGAGCTTTCACGGCTATGGACAATCACTACAGACAGATTCTAGCACCTACTCATAAGCGTGTGTAAGATTATGCGGTAATACAGCATGACACCAGTGGTGCCCAGTTTCGCTCTCAAATACCTTTTCATATTTCAGTTTACAGGGCTGGAGCTGAGAAGGCTGGAGCTGAGAAGGCCGGTTCTGGGCTGACAATGTGAATGGTGAAGGAGGGAGAATAAAACTCGATGAATAAAATTTGATAAGTCTTTGCTTTGCTAGAAAAAAAATGATGCACTCAGTCTAGGCCATGGTTTTATAAAGCTTTTCAGCACATACAGTATAATGCATTGCACAGAGTTAACATAACAGTCTTAGTAGTAATAATAATAATACCATGAAATGAAATAAATTGGATTAACTGAATATACTGTGCTCTCCTCTCAAAATTATAAATACCACTGTATGACCTCAGGAGCAAGGCATCAAAATGAATATGATTTTTTATTATATCATAAGTGCATTATATCATAACATCATTCTTTTTCGAAATTCATTTAAAATTTCTTTGGCCACCTCTGCAGTCACCACTGGTCAACAATTAAGACAGAATGCAGTATTACAGCCACGTTAACTCACACTGCAGAGAAGAGGCAGCAAAAGAAAATTAAAGGGTATATAGGAGAGATAACTTGGTTGGACTATTTGCTGTGCTTTCCTGTAGATGCACTGCCTGAGCTAATTGGTTTAGGGATAACATTAATTACCACATTGCTCATTAATGGATGAAGCCTTTATTGGTTCCATTGATCAGCAGGACTTGTTAGCCATCATGCTAAGCAATGGTGGATGTAACAAGCTTACATATCGGCATATCAATTAATGCAATCAATTCCTGTCTAGCAGTTGCCATTCCCCCTCACTCTGCCTGTCTGCCCCCCCGCCCCGCCCCACCTAACCCCACCCCCACCTCCTCTATCTGCCCCCTCCTTCTCCTCATCATGTGTCTGGATGGACAAAAGCCCCAATGTAAAAATCAAACTTTATTAAGATTCCAGAGATTTTCAGATTGCTGCTTCAATTTAGGTTCCTTTACAGTTGACGGGTGGAGCTGGTACTGGCGTCGGAGTAAAACATTGCTCTCGTTTGCCAGCGACACCAGCGGCCCAAGTGATTCCAGGGCCTGAAATTGAAGACAGAAGATGCAGCGCACCAACTCAACACTTGTCCGAGAAAGAAACTTCCATCGGACAATCTGCCGCATGTGCCCAAACAGCTATCACTCAATACTCCAAACACATCACAGCTTAGGCTCTTCTGCAAAGGACCATATCAGTGAATTTAGCCTCTATATACTTCACCTGTCTGCTAATCTTTTCTCAGTGCAAGCAGTCTTATTTTAAAACTCCCATATCATTTTCCATCAAGCCATTGGTTTCCAGTCATTCCACTACGACAGGAATATGAACTTTCAGAGACTTCAAACTTCCAGTATTCCAACACCATAACATGGCCTCTCTGCTGGAAAATCGTCCCTGGGTAAACTTTGGCTTTACACAGCAAATGATCAGTTCTTTGGTTGACGAACGGCAATGACTTTGTTAGCCTATGTGGTCTCAAACTTTTTTAAAAATTAGATCAATGCCCCTGTTAAAGAGTCATTGATTAGGACCAGGAATCCTCCGTGTCACAGATGTTGCAAAGGTGCGACTGGCTTTAAACACAAGGCTGGTGGGCCCTGGTATATAATATGGCGGCGTGGGTAGAACATGAGGAATGAATGAGGAGGCAAGGCGTGATAACTGAGAGCACACCATGACAAAGTGGAGGGATTTAACGTTGGGCCCGCAGCACTTCATTTGCTTAATAACAGATCATTCTGTAAGAAAGTGGCTGCTCTGAGGGGGATATCACCCAACGAGGATGTCTCACTCGCAGAAATCCTATTTGAAGACAACACCTTTTGAGCGCTCATCCTCCTCCACGCCTAAGACGATCAACACGCATGACAGGCCCCATTAATATGACGCCCCATGTAACCTTGCTCTTTCTCCCTTTCTTCCAAACAGGAACAAAACTGATAGCCAAGGAGGAGGGGCATTATGTTCTGACTGAGCATGTAACGGGAGGGGTGGTGTTCTTTTTGAAAAGATGTGTTACATATCCTCTTCTGAGCCACCTGGAGCCACTTCGTAGAGGGTGAGAGAAGTGCATGGAAAGGGGGTGTGGGGGTGGATGGGATCATGTCGGGGGCCACTACTGCACTCTGTGATGACCATGCACAAGGCAAAAAGGCAACCTCAAGCCTCTTGAGCCTTGTTAGTATACAAAAGGCCTGTTTTTTTTGCCTAGTGCCAGGGTTCACTCACTTTTATCTGACTCCTTTCTGGCACACTCTTCATTCATATCCGTGACTGCTGGACCAAAACGCATAACACATATTGCGGTTCAGAGAAAAGGACAGGCAAGAATGACCCGGCTTCCCTTTATGTATACACACAAACATACAGTCAGTGCGCCTGAAAACACCCACACAAACACATACTGTATGTGAATGTACATACAATACAAAAATAGGAGAACTTTTTTTCTCTCTTTTCTCCAAGTTGTCTTTACCTTTGAGCTTTGGGGAGGCAGCTAGGTTATAACACTTAAAGAGCTTTTTGAGAGAAGGAAAAACTTAATGAGTTCACTCATACAATCCTGGGATTCACATCTTACAGCTACATATTGAAGCCTAAATTGTGACCTTAACTTTCTTTCAAACAACCTCATCTTTGTTGAAGTTAAGCCTAAATGCTCTTTGCGAACAATATTGGTAGAGTAGTACATGTGCTATTGCAGCTATGTGGAACATGCATCTGGTGATTGCCATTGAAATTCTGTGAAGGTCACTGTCAGAGAGAGGGAGAGAGAGAGAGAGAGAATGAGGGAGAGGAGAGGATGTATTTGTTAGACAGCGTTACTGCCTCCGTGTGAGAGACCAGACGTGCAGGCAGTTAGTCGGACACCCCTCACTTACTCGATCCGGGTCCTCCTGAAGGCCCCTGTCCCCTGAGCAACACACAAGTGGGCTGAGCAATTAACAATTTCATGCTGATTGCCTGAAGCATGTTTTGCTATGCCATAAAGATAATAGCATGAGGGGTGCAGCAGCAGCAGCCGCCCCCCCTCCACCTCCTCACCAGTGCTCCTCTATTGCTTCCATCTCTCAATTCTCTCCTGTGCGATTCACATGCTGGAATGGCGCTCTGCCTGCTTGCTTTATTAAAGACACTCTCCCTGCTTAGAGGGCGCATTTAAGAAAAAAAAAAATATATAAAGATGACTCCCTGAAGAGTAAACAGGGATGATTATTAAAGGGAAGGAGAAAACTAGAGTCTTGGTCTCCCACTGGCTTCTTGATTTGAAAGTCTAATTTGGCAACTGCACACAACAGGCGTGCAGGTAGACAAAACAAACAGGGTCTATTTCCCCAGACAAACCGAGCATGCTCAGAGTGGGTGCCGGTGACAACCCTCATCCTCCTCGCTCTCCTCTCCACACCGTGGCGTGGCAGCAATCCACGCCGACCATGGAGCTCACCGCTGTGCGACAGCAAAATCTGTGCACTGCAAAACCTTCATCAAGCCTTCCACCTGAGCAGAATATATCAAAGACTGAAAAAGACTGCAAGAACATAACCAGCAGCTTTTCCCAACATAGCGCTGCTAGTCATATGAAGCTACAGCTGATTTATCACAGTGAGCAACAATTCAGCTCTCTAAGTATGGAAAACAAAGTCAAAGCAATTATATGCAATTCACATCAGAATCTCTTCACTGACCAGCAACAAAAATGGAATTTATATTAACTCATTTCCTGCATTTCAAGAGATTTTGCATTTCTTAATTGCTATTACACATTTTTACAACGCAGAAAACTTTAAAGCTGCTGTAGGCGAGTTACTGTCAACACAATTTCCTAATATGTGGTGAAATTCCCATTATATACCAAAAGGTACTCATAAAGTAAATAGGCTGTGAAAAAATGGTCTCTTTGGCTGCTTCTCTTTGTATTCTTGTTCTTAAAAATCATTTTCTCCCGAATCAACTGGCCAACCAAACAATCCGGTCCAGGCGGCATCCCTCCTCGGTGTCAGTTATGTCATGTGCACTCCCGGCCAAGCTTTGCTGAGCGCGGTCTTGAGCAGCCTAGCCTACAGCATTACAGCGGAAAAAAAGGGCCATCAGACAGTGAGGAATTTGCCAAAGACAGTTCACACAGCCAAAATGAAGGAAGACCAAAAGGAGGAAAAGCAACATAAAAAGAATTAGACGGAGCAAGTGATGAAACTTGAACAAAAAAGTACTGGAGGTGTTTTTCAGTGGTGGCAAGAAGATGGGACTTGAATGGCTTCAAAAGTGATGATGAGTTAGCAGAATTTCTGCTAGACAGATAAAGCTACCTTTGTTGTTATGCTACAGTTCCTATGGGAGTTTTAATGTTAAATTCATGGATGCAGACAAACCGACAGCTACATACCAAAGAGCTGACCAGCTGGCATGACTAATGGCTGGGCAACACCTACTGGACAGCACATTGTCCTCAGCCCAGTGAGTTCACGTGACCCATATACATAACTCAAACCGCCTGTGAACCGCCTCATTTTGAAACCTAAATGCTGCCCTGATACCACTGATATGTTAATCAACACACTTTTTACTGCAGTAGCATGGCAGGACATATTGGTGTGAACTCTAATTTTATCATCAATGGACAGAAATTCACATACTCCACAAAGAGTAAAAGCCAGGGAAGTCCTTCACAATCAAATCAAATTTCTCACATTACAATGACAAATTTCATGTGCTTTTCTCTTTCTGAATATGCCAATGAAAAGTTAAGAGGTAAGATGAAATTTTCTTTTGATTAAAAGTACTGTAATAAATGGCTGATTGTATTCCCCTTGGAGAATGGGTCTGATCCGTTTCAGTATTCAAATCGCCACATTTCTAGCAGTCCTCTCACATGATCATTGTTTTACTGATGTGAAAACAAACCCTGAAGACATAAGGAGGCACACAGATATAGAGCTGTGGACAAAGGGCTGCAGCACCGGCCCCCTCTGACCCTCCTCTCTGACCCCCTCCCCTCCACTCCCCCCCACCTCCCGCCCCTCCCTGGCCCCTGGTTGCCCTCCCATCCCCCGGGCTGTGTGTGAAAGTCCAGCTGGCGCAGTGTCAGCTCCAGCACCTCAGCTCAACATGGCTGAATTACAGGCCACATATTGTCTATGATATGGGGCCTGTCATCAATTTACATCCTCCAGTGGCGAAATGCACACACACACACACACACACACACACACACACACACATACCCAGTGATAAAGAGAAATCTGTTTTTTGCATTAATTCATATGATACAATGTCAAGTAACCCCCCACCCCCCCCAAAGACACAAACCAACAACACACACACACACACACACACACACACACACTTATAAATTGCAGTCACATCCCCCTGCTAGAAGGGGATGATAATTGCAGACGGCCAATAAATTACTACTGCCTCCACATCAATTATAAGCATCACGTCTGGCAATGAGGAAAATGAGATCTTGTGACAAATTTCATGAGGCTTGGCTGCCCAGCAGCCTTTCTTAACATGCTACAGATAGCAATCCCTTATCTAGCCTCTGTAATGGGGAGCTACGGATAGAGAGATGGAGCTGCAGCCATTTAATTAAAAAGCTGGGGGTGGGGGGCTGTAATTCATTGAAGAGGCCCAGGAAGGAGACAAAGCCTTTGTCTCCAATACATATTTTGCTCAATATTGTCACTCATCAGGGGCCAAGCTCGTGTCTCCTTTGACAGCAATTCTTAAGATTCTTTTTTTTTTGCCTTCTTTCTTCTCTTCACCATTTTCTCCTCTGTTTCCCTCTGTTTTTCACCCTCTTCTTTCCGTGTTTTTTATTTCCCAGGAGTCCACTGTAGTGTTTTCTCCACTGGGACTGCTCCAGTGTTTTTTACGAATGACTGCGGTGGACAGACAGTGGCACTGAATGAAATGGCCCCTGCACCTAATTGTATTCCCACCTGGGGAATGCGGGCAAGGGCGGAGGCTTCAAGAGCACAGCAATGAGGATTTATGGCAGATGGGGAGACGGCAAAATAAAACACCAAAAGGGATGGCTCTTAAATCTCATTCCCAGCGCAATATTCATTGCAGTTGCAATCGGGTGTGCTGATAGAGTGTTGAAAAAACGACCGCTGTGTTCAAATTATGGCTATACTCTCTACTAATATTTAACATCATTAGAAAATCATTAGAAAACCATCATAAAACCTGGGATTATGACCAGAGCATTAAACACAATGATTATTCAGTGTGTTCCTTCTTCGCTTTGCCTTGGAAATGAGATTTGCTCTGCCACGGCTATGTAGGGGAAAAGTAAGAATATTTTTCATAATTACTATAACATTTGAAAAACATTGGCCTGCATGCATTACTATACTATTATGCAGTTGTGTTTTTCCCCCCCGAAAGCGAAACGAGGCTTTGCATGCGATAGTATTAATGCATTTTCATGGAGGCATTAGCAGGCTAATGCACATATTTTACCATACCTCTACCATGCCAAATGTTAGCCATCATGCAGGTAGCATAGACGTGCACACAGTGTACAGTATGTGAATAGCATTGAAAGATTGTATTAAGGTACATTAGCTGGTGTTTTTTTTTTTTTTTTTTTGCTGTATCACCACTAACATCATCAAGTTGTGGTAGGATTAACAGAAGGTGGTGGGACATGAGATGGTCATGGGGTGCTGTCACAGCTGATCACTCGACTGCAGCTCATCCCTCTGCTGCAGGGGTGTGCTGTGGAGAGGCCACTAACCATTAACAAAACTGCAGCACAAACACGGCGGACAGAATTCAAAGGGGAACACCGGCTTCTTAGGGAAAGTGTCCGTGACCAAAGATGCAACAAATTTGGTTTCTGAGACTACATGGAGCTAGCACTACTCTGCTCGAAGAAAGGGAGGGCCAACAGTGTCAGAGTTGAGTCTTTAGTTTTTGGGATTTCTCGGCAGCCCCATTATCAACAGCAGCCATCAGCACAAAGATAAAAGATCCTAATGGAGCTGGTCCTGCTGGAGATGAAAGGTGCAGAGATGGCACACTCTGTTATGAATCCCTAATGCAGTCCATGTTTCTAAGAGAACAACTGACGCTCAGGCCCCTTTCACAGTCTTCCCTGCTTGGGGCCCGGGTGATAAAGGTCTACCATTCCTTGTCACTGAGTGCTAAGGTAGTAATCCCATGACCCTACTCTCAAAGTTTCTTACGCCCATCGCGAGGACAAACTGAACTCCTGAAATAACACCCCACCAAACCACTGAATTTAAGCACACAGTATGGTCAATGGCTGCTCTTTCAATGAACGATAGTTGCGTTGATAGCAATGAGAAATGTCAGAGAGCATAATTCTTGTCTGGCAATAAGCTCAAAATAAACATCTAGCTACCTTTGATGTGTGCTGAAGATAGTAAATCCTAGCAATACTCGCAAAAGCTAAAATATCCTTGCCTTCCAAAAGGTGTGACTGCGAACTGCAAGTTCTTTTGAGGTCAGGCAAAAACAGCAGGCTAATGTAAGAGCAATTCCTTGTCAAGCTTTTGAGAGTAATTGAACTGACACTTATGAGAATCAATGTTCTTTTGAATGCATTACTTGGCAGAAATTTGGGCTTTTGTCCTTTAAACTCTGCCAGCAAAAAAATGATGCCCTTCGAACAACAGGGAGAGGTGAAAATATATAGTGAGAGAAAAAGCAAGTCTTCTCTCCATTCCCTTTCACAGAGCCAAATGGATTCTGAGCACTTAATGCATTAATCAATCAATATCTCTCACTGTACATCAACAATGCGACCAAGTTATGAATGACCTTTGTAACAAAAAAATGACACTTTAATGCACACAAGATTGCTGCTAGCTTAGTAACTTGGGGCCCGGTTTTTATCACGCATGATTAAACCTTCACGAGGCAGAAGGCCATTAACAGTGCACTAAATACACTGAGGTTTGTCGCTGCACAATTTGCACATGGATTGTGGTGGATGTGGTGTCAGAGTGCAATCTAGGTCTGATCACCCAGAGGCCTCATTTATCTGCTCATTATTAGTTGATTGTACTAGTATAGCATTCAAAAAAATACAAGTCTGGAAACATTTCATAAATGTTTCTATTTAAATTCTACATGCTAAATTTTTTAAAAAAGTGTTTCTTTCTCTCCCAAATGTGGCTGAAGCATTGCAATTGCATTATAATTCGGTAAAAAAAAAAAAGCAGACTTGGTCATCAAGCAAAATAAGAATTGCACTTGCTTGCTCTGAGAAGATATTAAAGGTAAGTGCTCTTCTTTGTAGCATGGCTCAAGTGCTAATTTAAAGATGGCTCATATCTTTAGATAAAAGAACACATAAAAAACTCTCACTTGAGAGGAATCACTGTAAGTAGTGGGGTACACTCTAATGGCTGCACAGTGATAATCAGTTTCAATGTTACACCGCTGTTAAGGTCCATTGAATAATCAGAGCTAGATGGATTTACAGCTGCAGTTTTCTATTACCTGATAGTGGGGTACCACATCAAATCTCTCGCTCAAAGCAACCCATCGACTGAGAATGATTTCATAATACTAGAAATTAAAAAGCATTTTCTTCTGTTAAGACCAAGAGACAAACCTTTCATTGCGCATCTGCAAGCCCTTGTGACAAGAATGTCTTTGAACTTACTGAGCAATCAATTTCAATAGTTTCTTATTAAATGACTGAATACTTGAGATCTGATAATGCACATAAGAAAATATAGAGATGCTACTCCTGGGACAAAATGGGCTGCAGACAAAAGCAGGAAAAGGTTCATTTCTGACGCTACCTCTTAAAAAAAAAAAAAATGGGCATGCAGGCTTGACGGTGGTGGTTGTGGTGTTGGGGTAATATAAAATAAGAGGAGAAGTGGCTGTGGTGATCATGATGGGGGGTATCTTTCTGAACCCCCTCCTCAGCACTGGTGGAGCGTGGAAGTGAAGCGTGGAGACAGAGTGGAACGGACAGGAGCTGACTGCACGGAGAGCCAGAGAAAAGAAGAGCCCAGAATAGGAGCACAAACTAATGCTATTGTGGTCAGCACACAATGGATCTTGCAAAGTGACTGCAGAAGGCTGTTAAACAAAGACGACATTGCCGTTGGCTTTCCCCCACCCAATTAGATTCTTTCGCCCGGTTTTACATGACAAAAACACAGCCCATTTTTCCTAATTCTGGCTGCCATACTGGCCTCTGTACCACCTTAAATCTAGTAAAGCCTCCGAGTGCTGGCCTGTCTGGTGGACTGACAACGACCTGTGACATGGATTCAAACACATCCACTGTGTTCTCCGTTCTACGTCTCGCACACAAATATGTGCCCCGTCTCAACTTTCTCAAGTGCTTGAAATATTCAGCATTTCCATGAGAGAAACTTATTTTCAAAACACCCAATCATCAGGCATGTTCGGTGCAGTAACATCCATGGGTTTACAAATGTCCATGCTGAATGAGTGTTGATGGCTAGTCACGACCTCCCAATCTTAAATGTCTCTTAAAACAGTGTAGTTCTGTTTGAAAAGACATTAGTTTTCCATGACTTTCTGACACAGGCTTTTTTGAGGCCACCTCTCTCATTGTCCATATTTTCAAAATCACCGCACAACACTGGCCACAACATGACTACAGTTGGAAGATTTTTCATAATGGCCTGCTGTTACACAATGTAATTATATAAAATACCGATTTTATTAATGGAAATATGTAACTGTAAAGCATTTTACACATCCTGTGATTTGGTATTGGCCGCATACATACATGGGTAAACAATCTGTTCACCGTTTATACAGTTAATAATCTTTTTAGTCTCAATGCGACTAAAAAGATATGCAACCACCAGCAAAGTGTTGGTGTTCTTTTGGATCGACTGTTGCTTTTATTTCACTTATTTCAAACAAAATGCCTGAGTATTTCTGGCGAAAAGCTATTATATTCCTTTCAAACTAACTATTCAAGTCCACATGTTTCACGGAAAGGAGAGTATTAAAACTTCAAAAACAAGTGCATGACACCATCAGCCTCCTGAGTGGAAAGGAGAAAATCTTTTTATAGCAGCACTTGGTCTAACGTAGCGGCACAACTCTAAAGAGGGCTCCGAAATTGCATGTCCTTTCCTCTTGACTGTGCAACACAGCTGAATTGACTCGATACGCCGGGCTCTCCTGTATGCTTACTGAGCAAGTAGCATGAAAATTGACCTTTGCTTGCTTTCTAAACAGTGGATTATTAATCTTAATGCTTCAAATTGGTCAGGGTGGGTTTTTCTGCTGTTTCCAACATATTTGCCTTCTCAATCCTGTTGCTGTATGTGTCTTTTAAATTTGGTTCAAAATGAAAAAAATCTGCTTTACGGAACACCGAGGGGTCAACAAATAAACATGCCAAGAAGCGCAGAACAATAAAAAGGCATTAAAAACCCGTGTAAATTGCTACAGGATTTAGAAATCACCAGGCAATGATTGCATATGCAGTAACCGTTTTATATGCAATGTGTGAAACAAAGACAATTGGAAATTCAGAAACCAGACCTATGCTTTGGTCTGAGCAGTTTCTTCTTACTTACAGTACACACAAAAGAAATTTCTTATTTTGTTTGTGCTACAAGAATAAGGCCATTTTTTTCTTCTACTGTACTGTATTTACTGTAAGCAAAACAAGGGCCTTATGTGGTGCCTGTCAGTGGAAAACCACAGAGATGTGAAATTCTACTCCTTTATTCTGTGGAGAAATAGTCCCAGGCTGTATGTATTGTCCACACCACATCGCTATATACAGAATCACTAAGATATATAACATAATATAACATAATAGGTGGATAACACAGTGCCTTCCTAGATACAACCATGGCCTGAAATAATACACATCAGTCATTTTTGCACTTTGTATAATGACCTTTAAAAAACTACATTCCAATTGGTTTGAAGGCTGATGTTTTTGACATCGTGGTATGTTAAACACACTGTAAGACCATGTTCACCAATTGCCAACCACAAATGGTATTATTGCCACAATGTATCGCATAAGAATCTCCTGCTGATATCTGGATGGGAGCGGTTATGGCACCAAGTATTGATCCAATCCTCAGAAATGCTGCTAGCAAAAAAAAAAAAAAAAAAAAAAAAAAAGTTTTAAGTCCAAATCATGCATAATAGTGCTGCAATTTTTTCCCCCTCTTCCTAGTAGGCACGCGGGAAATTTATCTCTTCAGTGTGCATTTACAATGCTAAATGCCTGGCTCCTCATTCATTTTCCCTTACTTAAATATCATCCATCACTACGCTCAGCCAGGCTCCTCTGGTCCAAATGGGCAGTGGAGAGAATGTATCCAGAGCCAGCTAATAAAACAGCAGCGACAGAGCAGTGTGTCTAGCCAGACAAAGAGAGACTGTGAGGGATAGGCCATTCGTCGGACCAGGAGGGACACCATAAATCTGGCCGAGTTAAACGGTAGGAATGTCCAAGTTTGTCAAAAACAAATACTATTTTGTCTCAGATCGTCACTGGGCAGACGATCACATCTGGTTAAACAGAGTCAGGCTGTGGGCACTGCTCCCTCGAAATCCAGACTTCCTTTCTTTAACAAACAGTGCCTTCACAGGATCACTGCTGGCCAGTTGGTTGCCACCACACAGCGAGACAGTGTCTGCGTGCTGCTCATCCACCGCAATGCTCTTCACAATGCTCCCTCCCAGATGACCACTGTGCCATTGTGTTTCAGGTTCGTAGGGGAATTCCCTGGAAGTACGCAGGCACACTGTACAAACCTGAAGGTGTTCTCTAATCAATGGCAGCCCCACAGCACTGAGGCTGACAGCAGAGCGGCTCTGGGAGGCTAGGGGCAGTGGGAGAATTCCTGTCTATGTGGCAGACATCGAGCCATGCAACGCGGGTGTAAGCATGACAACGGCTGTGGGAAACGGGCTCAAGCAGAATGGTGCCAAACACCTGGCAGTGGAAAGTTCCCTCTAATGTCATACATAACCATCACCAACCCAGAGCCTCCCTCCCACTCATATTTCCTTTTGTATTTTTCACCAAACTCATCCATTTCTCTTCAACCCCCCCCTGCTCTCACCCTCCCCAGGTGGTGTGTAGTGTATTGTCAAGCACAGCCTGAATCAATGGCTGTTGCTCACGCCCACAGGTAAAGGTTAGGAAGGTTCACTATTGAATTATTCCTGCACTTCTCTCACCGTTGCCATCTGCCTGGCTGCTTTTAGTTGATGTGGTTGAGGCACTGGAGGGGGCTCCTCTTGCTAATACACTCAAACGTGGATACATGCGCATGTGTTGAGTGTGTGCGCATGCACAAGCGTGTTACATGTGTGTGCACATGCATGTTCTGTGTCTGTGAGGTGTTTTTTTCCCCCCCCGTATATAACCAAAACGCAGGCGTTCATGCATAAACATTATACACATGTGTATGTGTACACACACAGATTTGTCCAGCAGTCTTCCCTCGCTATCAGAGAGTGGATAATGAATCACAACATCTGTGCTTTCAGCCAGTCTTTGTTTCATCTGCCTTTATTCTAATGGAGGCTTCGGAGTGTGAGGGCAACATGCTGCTGGATAGGGCATCCTTCACTCTCTGGTTTTGTTTTGCTGTCAGCGAGGCTGATCGTCTCTGCTGGACCCAGGGTGAACTCATCCATAGCACAGATCATGCCCTTTGATCCACCAGCTCTCTCTGGGGGGCAGAAACGGCCTTATTAAAAACGACTAAATAAAACTTTCCTTGCTTCGATTCAATAGTTCCCAAACTTTACCCCCACTCCTTCTCTGATGCTGCCTATGGTCAAATTGAGCTGCCTTCATTCTGACAGCTAGTAGTGCTGCTCATGCAATGCTAAAAGATAGCAACAAATGAAGCAATCTAAGTGTTTAACAATTTATTGGTTCTAGTTCCTAGACTACCTGGCATATACTCGCACTACAATCAATATCATAGATCAAGACATGCTGGGTGTAAGATCATAATGTGCGCCTTGAGGGGGGAGTCCAAGCAAGATGCATACAGAAAACTCATGAAAGAATAAAAATATTACAACTACACATTATCAGTCTACAGATAGGCCACATTACAAAAACTGGACCTAAAGTATATTGCAACCGCAAGCGCAACATTGATTTACCAATATGTACGTGCTTGTTATGTAAACTTTGTATGCAGTCAAGTAATATGAGTCTGATATTGACAAATTGACAGTGGTGCTTGGTGATTATAGCCACACTGGAAAGAGTCACTTTAGGCATCTTGGTTACACTAATGGAGCTGCAGTTTGCAATATGACTTTCGGCAAAATAATGAGAGGAGGAAGAGCTGGCCATGATGCAAAGCTCCGCTGTAACAGTATTGTATAGGCAAAGAAAAACAAGCTGTGCGTTAGGTCTGTCTGCCATGATTTCATAAGGAAGAGTCACTGCAGACATGAAAACGTGTCATGCTCCTCTCTCATACCTGTATGGTAATGACACGGCTGCTCCTATAATTAAACCCATCACAGCCGCTCTGTCCTCGTCACCCCATCTATTCTTTCTTCCGTTATCAGTATCCACAAACTTCCCACCCTGAGCCCTGACTGACAGCCCCCGGTGGAGGCTGTGGTCACTTTGTGTGAGTGACATGAGGGGCAGCAGGGCTACTGCATTACCTCCTTCCCTCCCCTCTGAACTGCAACCCAGCACCCCACGCCACCGATCGCCACCTCTGCTCCAATATCCAGCAGCACAGCCTCCGGGCCTGAAAATAGAACTCATTAACACGTTTAGTAAGTACAAATGAGATGACTGTCTCCTGATGGACTGTCTATCTTTTGGATCAGCTTTCAAGGAGAGTGTCTGGTAATGACAGGAGAGAGGGAAACCAATATTATAATGTGCTGCCAGTCTCCTCTGAAAATGGGCTTGATGACAGGGAGAGCCTCTCGCACCCACACACTGCCTGATTGTCTGTGCGGACACCTATGTGTGTGCTCATTTATGGGTGTGCGTGTGTGCAAAAGAAAATCTGCCGCATATTTGCACCCACGTGGCATAACTGACACTGAAATCCCACACAGGGTATAAAACATAGAGAGCACACACCGCCAGGTGAACTCGGCATGGACAAATCTCCCTATGCAAAAAGGTTCTCTGTGTTAGAGGCACCTAATACAGAGAGGATCTGCAACTACCTTCTCTCTCTCTCTTTTTTTTTTTTTAGGATGATTCAAGTTTATTTAGGATGGGAATAAAACAACCAGCTCATTTATCTTCTATTGCCCACCCTTTTCCTCATTGAAATTTATCACTCATCTGGACTTCCCTCATTAACTCTCTTCTTGTCTATCAATACCCTGGTTGACATTTATGCTGCTGCTGTCCTCAGTGAGCCAGATCTCTTGAGCAGGCTGGCACACCCCGATCCTGACTTTGTCCAGCCAGGAACCAGAGCGATCCAGTATTTACAGCGCTAGGGTTCAGTTAGGACAGGCAGGAAAAATCTGGACACAAGCCGTTTTGATTCACAGCCTATCCCAGAATAGAATGGTGGCTTTCTGGTCAATTTGCTATTACAGGATGAGCCAGTAGAGGAATTCATACCAAGCCTATCCATAAGGCAGGGGGAAAGAACAGCCTTGCTTGTGTGAGTTCGGACAGCAGGGTCATATGAATGCTGCTGGACAACTGGAAAATCTATAAAGCCATCATTTTGACTTTTTTAATAAATGTCTAGTCTTTTATAATATTTTCAAAATGAAAAGTAATGTATTTATGAATTTCCTGCCACGTTCTGCGGACAGCAAACAATTTCCTATGTTGCCTAGATGCCCTTCGGCCGTGGATTAGAAGGCAGGCGACTGACAGAAGCCTGACTGGGCTGCAGGCCCTCTGGGGCCCTACTCATCCTGGCCTGAGCAGGCCTCATCCTCATATCCACTCTGCATCACAAGGGCAATAACAGCCTTTATTAAAAGCGTATTGCAGCACTGTCTGTCTATGCAACTCACTTTCAGATTGACCATAATGTGGCATGGAGAAGGGGTCTAGTGGTTAGGGGCTACAATATCCTGTTTCTGGAAAGGTTTACTTTGCATTTTAACAAGCATGAATAAAGGAAGACATTCCAGAAATGGCTGCCGTCTGTTTTGCTCTTGCCTGTGGGGAGAGAAGGAGCTCGGACTATGGCCCCTGCATACCATCAGAGCGTGGCCTGGCTCACCCCTGCTTTTACCTGGCTTCTGCAGCTTTAGCCCAAACACAGGGCCCACAGATAGGTGAAGCATTTTAGCAGGGCAGCGTACAGCCAAGATATTACGGCACATGAAAGGGATGAGAACCAAAAGGGCAAGTTCAATATATTGCATAAGGCGACGGTGACACATCTTACATGCCAGACATGAACCTCAGTGTGGGCTGCAAGGTACTGGTCAACCCTAAAATATGAGTGCTTTTTCTGCATTTTCCTTATTAGTGCATTTTTCTATGTCACAACCCTTGGCCAGCTTTTTTGGAGAGTCTAGAGAATTATGCATGAGGCAGAGGGAGGCGTGTGGGGAGGGATGAGGAATGCCTCTGTTGTCAGGACAGGCCTTGCTATTAGGTGTGTGACCCTGAAAGCGCACCCCTTTTAGCGAAACAAGCAATGGATCTCAAATTGGATACCACTATTACGGAGTAATTTGTATGCATCCTTTGGTCTCATTTCCATTTAACAATGCACACGGCTCCTCTCTAACTGGTCATTAACAGTAACGCTGATCTAACTTGGAGGTGTACATTCCTGCTCCGAGCCCTCAGGGTGCGGTGGTGCACCACGGTTAAACATGGCAACTGCGGAGTCAAAGAAAGATAACCCCTCCCCTGACCAGTCTTCACCCCTGAATGCCCAGGCCTCTGTGTCTACACAGACAGTAGACAATGACTGGTGGCTGCCCAGGCGGCCCCAGCCCCAGCCTTCTCCTTCCCAGCCTCCCAGGCTCACAGACAGGGATTTCCTCCTGTGATGAGAGCCAAGCTGTCACAGCCCAGCGATCAAGGGCCTGCCATCTGTGACTGAGGCAGATTTACAGCAGGAGCTAATCCACGCTGTCAGCCACGTTTGTTCTCCATCTCGGCTTCCTCCACACACGTACACAAAAATGCACTGGACAAGTATGCTGAAAAACACTCATATTTTTACACCTGTAAAATGTTTCCTCTCGTACGCACAAACAAATACAGAGTCCCCCCCTCCCAACCCCTCCACCCCCCGTGCCCCTCCACACACACAGACACACACACACCCCACAAACACTGCATGCGGAGGGGCATCCACCCTTTGGTGCAATTTAACTTTGCCCTTTTTTAACGGCATGATCTCATTCTGTTCTGTGCTCAAAAAATAACTTTACTCGATTAAATGTTATAAAATGAGAAACCTCAATGTGTCATTGAGCTATATGCCCTGGTGAACATCACTCATAAGAAATAGGGTCATCATACGCTAAAGTGTCATAAAAGCGCTCACACGCAAGCTTCCCAAACCTTCTTCCCCCTTCTCTCTCTCTCTTTCTCTCTCTCTCTCACACACACACCCCCTTTGCTTTACTTGACAGTCAACTGACTTATTTCTCTTCCATAACCACAATAACCTTACCTCTCATCATTACTAATATTAACCTTTACTGACATTAACATGACACTAGCTCTAAAATTAACTCTAACCTCTAAGCCTAAAAATACATCTTTCCCTCATTTTGTCAAACCGACTGTCCTCACTAGTGAACACTTTTTTCTTCCTCCCCCTCTCAATGGCACACACACACAAACACACTTTTGACCTGAATATCTCTCCTTCACTCTGTTGTTTGTGTACCAACAAGCTAGCGTCGGTTCACTGTGTTGGTTCAGCGCAGCTTTATTTTTGTGGTCTCTTCACATGGGCCAGCTGAGTGGGGCTGGGGTCCCTCTGAGGCCTCTTTTGTTTCCCCACACAGAAAGGGTTAAAGAAGACAAATGGAGGCCGAGCCACAGAGCAACATGCCTAACCAGCACATTTTCAGTATGGGCAAGAATTAAAACAATGCATGCGTTTTATCCTTCCATTGGTCTAATTGGAGGGGAAATTCATTTCTGCTGCCCTTGCTCTCCTTGGACGCCCAGCCCAGGGGAGAAATGTGGCATCAAATCCCCTCTGTCCGCCTCTGCTGCATCCTCATAGGGCGCTACAGTGTGTAAACTGGTTAAGTGTGAAACACACCAGATAATGCTTGAATTAGTCTCATTCTATGGCTGTCATAGAAATGTATGCGTTGTTCAACATGTACAGTTGATCATGACTCAAAGACATTATTGTACACATGAGGAGACCCGGGGGATTTTTTTTTTTTGAACTGCAGTACAGGAACAGTTATGCCATGCTACTATCCCATACCACATCTCAGTATGATGTGGTCACATCTTTGATGCTACGCTGTGAGCTCATGGGGCTAGCGCAGGGGGACTGCTGCTTTAAGGGGATCCCAGGCAGGCTAGTAGTCCAGCACCTAACACCAGTAGAGCAGCGCTCGCAGGATCACAGCACAGCAGTGTGCTAAGGAATTACTGTCTAGGTGACCCAGAAATCCAGGGGCAACTTTGTTTTAACAAGCCGGGGAACCTTCCGCGACTTTAGCAACTATGCCCCGACCACAAAAAAGAACCTGTGCCTCAGAAGAGCCAGCGAAGAGGAAATTAAATATTATACTGAGAGGGAATGGTTTGCCCCTAGGGGAGGGGTGGGGGTCTGAGGTGGACTGGGGCAGCTGATGCTAGTGGGACAAGGCACTGGAGGGGTGAAATGGTAATTTGGAAGTGAGGGGTGTGGAGTTGAATTTGCAGGATTAATGCTTACTGATGAAGAGGCATGCTCATTATCAGGATAATTTGATAGTACAGAATTCATTTCATTTAATGCACCTTTAAGAGCTGTGCTAGCCCCATGAGCTCACAAAGCACCTTACAGAATTTATTCCATTTAATGCTCCCTTAAACAAAAGAAATGGGGCTAGTGGAGGAGGAACTAAAACAGATCTCAGTGATCATCGTCATCTGTTAAAGAGAGTGTCTCATATGTATCCAGCTCTATGTGAAGAAAAGAATGGATTTCTCTTGCCCATACATACATACCCTAATTTTTCAGATCCTGCCCTATGGACCCAGAATACTGTGACCAAAACAATTAAAGTAAAACCAGGAAAATATCTAAAACAAGCAAAATAAGGGAAGGCGTGACAATAATCACAAATAGATAAATCATTATCATCACACACAATCAGCCTGAAAGTCATGAACTCTAAAAGTTCGGCTCACTGGCATCTTGAATCATAGTCAAATTCAGTCCCGTTATATTTTGTTCCATCTGTTAGTTATTTCACAGTCTATGATTTAGTCTGGTCAAGTTAGTGGGCAATTCTGTAGTTTGATGCAGCTCCGCAGGGGAGCGCCTCAGTTTACATGCGTGTGTGCGTGTACATGTGTTTATGTGTGTGTGTGTGTGTGTGCGCTAGTACTGCCCACACACACAGCCCCACTGCAGGGGCCCATTACCCAACCAACAGCCAGCTAGCCTCCTTCATTCTCATAAACATGGGCATCCATTAATGCACATCAAAGGTTAGACAAGAAAAAAAAAAACACATTTATGAAAAAAAAAAAAGAGAGAAAACTCCACACTTGTTTGCAAAGCACACCATCGCTGCTTCTACCCTGAACAAACACAAACACAGAATTTCCACCCCCCCCCCATCCCCACCACACCCCCCAACCTTTTTAACCTAAATGGACCTTCCTCCTTCCTTTGCATGTTCACTTGTCCACTGTACTGGAGTCATTAACATATTTGGAGTGCAGCGAGCAGAAAGCTTAATTGTCCCTAATTGCTCGGCTAAATATGTTCTCTAATGATTTGCTTCAGATCTGTGACTGCCTTTTGCGCAATTTCCCGGCCGCTGGCTTCATTATCCCTGCCTCCTTGGAACAAAGCATCTTCACAGGCTGGCCTTTTTTTCCCCCCACATAACACAGACAGTGAGTGTGTGTGCGAGGGTAGTAATGGTTCCCTGTTGGAGGGACACACAATGGAGCTCCTTTGTCAGGGCACAGGAGTTAAAGTGATTAGAAAGCCAAATCTCGGCTAAGAAAGAGTGTTAATTGACCGCAGCTCACTCTTTTTAATCAGTCCATAATAAATGAGCAGTCGAGGCCCTTTGTTTTAGCCGTGCTGCTGCTGTTGCAGCTGGGTCTGTTTTCTCTGGTACTTGTTGTTGCTGCAGCTGCTGCTGTTGTCGGGCTCCTCCTCCTCTGGCCTTAACACTGTGTTTCAATATGTCTTTAATGGCTGAATTGGACAGCCTTCTCGCTCCCATTAACCAGGGCCTCTGCTTTGACTGGGGGAGACAGCCCTTGCAGGAATATTTTGTCAGAATAATATATCTTGGCGAAACTATAAAACTAATACCTAAAATATATTCAGACAATACACTTACATTTATAATAATAAGAGGGGATTTAGAATCAAATTGCAAGATGTATAACTTTGTTCCCAGTATTTTTGTTTAAAAAAAAATTTTTTTTTTTACCTCTACATAGGAACAAAACTTGATTCAATTCTCAGTTTTGTTATAATTCACTCAATTCAAACTGAAGATTTGTGATGCCTGAAAATGCTGATGCCTGATTGACTTAAATGCTGCCATAATTCAAGCACAGCTTTACCACCTTATCATTACTTTTAGGCCAACCAAAACCTACAACAGCACCAAGGGAGAAGCGAATGCACGAGTGGACAAGACAAAAGACGTGTGTGCATGTGTGTGCTACACGTGTGTGAGAGAGGGAGTGGTGTAGATAAGGAGAGCAAGTGCGAAAGAAGACAGGACAGTTAAAGAGAGGCTAAAACGGGGGGGGGGGGGGGGGGGGGGCAAGGGTATGGCTTCCCGTCTCTGACCTGTATCTGACGAGGGGCATTTGCGAATGGTGAAGATGGAGCTGAGGTCGTCCTCGTCCTCCGGCAGGCCCTTCTGCAGGCGCTGGAGCTTCCTGAGGCTCTCGCTGCGCTGGTGCTTCATGGAGCGCACGTGCTGGATCAGGTTGAGCTTGGCCTTGGTCGAGTAGTTGCACAGCACACAGTGGTAGTAGCAGGCATCGCCCTCCACCGCGTTCTCATGCTGCTGCAGGTGCTGTGGGAGGGGAACCGAGAAAGAGAGACAGACAGACAGATAGAATGAGGGAGAGAGCGAGAGCGAGAGAGAGAGAGCGAGAGAGAGAGAGAGATTATTACAGATGGCAGATAGCTGGCTAGGCACCACCGACTCACTTTCACTCACACAGTTGGCAAATGAACAAATCAATTCCCAATCACAGCCCTGTTGTTTAACATCCAGACCTCTTCCACTTCAGGACAACTGTTTGGACTGCGCACTTTGTCTGCGTGAGTGTCTGTATCAGCGGGCTAACAGGACAGGAGAGGTCTGGGAGGCACGCAAGTCTCAGGAGCCCAAAGGCGGGCAACGCTCACACAATCAGCCACCCTTTAGAAGCCATGGGGTCTGCAGCCTCGCAGACGGAAGGGAGCATTGATCCCCTTCACTCAACAGAAGCCTCCCGTCTCTGAAAAGGAAACTCCAAACATCTGCCTGTTTCACGCATGGGATGCTAAATATTGATCACGGCGAGTCAAATGCTCACTCTCTCGCAGGGAAAGAGAGGCAAAGTCGGGCGGCGCTGAGGCAGAAGGGGGAGCAAGCGCACTTGGAGGCAATCTGGAACATTCCGCGACAGGAGGACAGCCTTCAGAAGACAGGAAATCGGCCCTTGTATTGACCTGTCAACCCCGGCGCTTCCTCCAGGACTCCACGGCGGCCCTCGCCCACCCCTCGGCGCACCCTCTGCGGTGTCACAACGCGCCCCGCGCCCCGTAGTGACACGGCGCCGCCACAATCTCTCGTCACACCACAGAGCTCCAGTCTAATTACCTCCTACATGGCTCAATCAATGATGCAAGGCCAACACAATATGGCTGGGCCCGGGGTGTGCAGCAGAGATATTGACCATTATCCTAAAGCATCACACTGATTGTTTCTGCATGTTTACAATGAAAGCCCCTGCCTCGGTATGGCCACTTGTCTCATGCCTGTCATGCTGTTCCTATATCCAGCCCTGGAATCTCGCTGTGGATATCTATGGCTGCAATCGATGTCAATCACCAAAAGTTCTTCTCCTCTTTTTGTACCAATCCGGCAGTGAGGCCAAACAAACAGTTCGCCGTTAGACAGAGACCCATAATAAAGCAAAATAAATCATGTACCGCACATCTATGATGAATGCAATCTTCCCTTTGCTAACAAATACAATAAAACCCACTTGAACTATGAATACATGAAAAGATTGCTCATGGATAGATGATTTAAAAGCTTTTGAGATGTAGATGTACACGGTGATGACAATTCTATAATTAAGGACATAAAGAAATGCTACTGAATCCATTTCATACTGAATTAATCCTCCTATCCATAACAATTGCCACTGCCACATCATGTAAACATGAATATTACCTTGCCCTGGGAATAAGTTAATCACCCAAATCATAACAGTGCTGAACACTTGTTATTTCTGTTGAAAGTTGGGTCCACTCGGTATTTCAGGTCAGATTTTCCTAATAATTTTGCATTCAAGAGCATAACACTCCCTGTGTTGATCTACCATATACACCACCCCCGCACTCACACAAAGGTCGAGAAAAACAAAATGATTCATTAGGAGAAAACTGAACTGGCTGGCCCTGCACTGGGCGACCTGTTTGGATGGCTGGAAAATGCAAAAGCAATGGAAACATTAGACATTTAACCACATTACATTTGAATCAGGTGTTGACAGCGTGGCGGAAAAAAAAAATCATAACAATATTATGCCCCTCCCCCCTCAAAATGCTCTTGTCCTTTTCTCCTAATGTTTAATTTTCTGGCAATATTGTAATATTGCTATGGGGTTTTTCTGGGCAATTGTATTCCATTCTCCTTGGTTTCATATTTCTCACTTCTACACCTAAAATGTGCATTAAGACACCGCTTCCAGGAAAAGGAATAGGAGTTTTTTTCCCCCTTTTTGTGAGCCCCACAGCTCGGTGTAATAGAGTTATTAGGTGATTGTAAAAGCCTCTGTGTCTCTGTGTGCTCTCCTTTCTCGCCTCGTTTGAAGCCATCCATGATGTCATTGAATAGGTGCTGCTGGATATTGTAGGAGCCCTCCTCCTCCTCCACCCCCTCCCGCGCTGTGCACACATATTGCATCAGAACGAAGGTAGAGAAACCTGAGAGACAGATTCAATTGTAGATAACACCAAATCCATCGTGCAAACTGTTTTTTAGTCATAGCAGATGTCTTGAATTAAAAGAGAGAGTTCTTACTGCATATGACTCAAGGCTCCAAAAAAGCTACAAGATCAAAAAAAAAAAAAAAAAAAAAAAAAAAATGACAGCACCTGACCTAAACTTCAAAGCTGGTCTCGGGAGGTAGAAAAAAAAATCCTGGGAGTTTTACAGTTTCTCATAAAAAGCGCACGGTTTATATAGGAGTGAACCTGAGACTGCCTGCTGCAGAATAGGCCATAATTCACTATAAACCTTACTGGCCAGGAAGATGGGCTCAACAAGGCCAAAACTGGCCTCCTCTGGGGCTCGCAGCCCTACCTCCTACTTCAAATGGTAACACCTGTAAGCCACCGCGTTCACCATTTCTGGTCTGGCCATGAACCAAGGCGGTCGGGGGGTGGGGGGGTTATTTGAGAGTGGATGAATGAGGTATGAGATCCAACCAGTGAAGAGTGATCAGTGAAGTGGCCCCTGTTCCTGCAGTATTGCGGAGAGAGCCAAAGCAAAATGACACCACGGGGCTTCAGAGACCAGAACACGCTTCACCCATGAGAACAACAACCTTCTGATCATCACATGCACAAACTCTCTCTAACATGGATTCTCACTGGATTCCAAAGAAATTATCCACGTGAGAGACACTAGAGATCATATCTAGAAGCACAAATACAGTATGGACACAGTATGCTCTCAGTGTCTCCCTTTCTCTCTCTCTCTCTCTCACACACACACACACACACACTTTGAATGTGAAACATAATAATGCATGAGACAGGGCCTATGTCTGTTTCCTATGATCCTGCAATGAAGCCCCTAGTTGATAAATCACCTCCAACTGGAGAGCAGGAATTTGGCGGCTTAATGAAAAAGTCATGTTGGGAGAGCTGGGAGGAGTAGGCTGCCTGGCTCTGGGGTTTCTGAGCGCCCTACTGAGGCCCCAACAGGAGGGGAGCTGTGGAGCAGGACTGAGGGAAGCTGGCTAAAACTGTTGCATGGCTTCAATTTCTCTTCAATTCCATTTAATTGACTGGGAATTTACAGCAGTCATATAGGAGGCATATAGGAGATTCAGCCGGGCAAGTATAAATGTGTCTGAGCCTGGATGGAGTGATGGACTCAGCAGCAGTAAGGAGGAGAGACATGCTGTGTGTGCATGTGAGAGTGTGTGTGTGTGTGTGTGTGATTTTACAGACAAGGGAAACTCTATAAAGCACACTATGGAGAGTGCTTTAAGACACATCCATTTTAGGTGCCTTAATGATGCCTTTTAAATTTTTTTGAAATAAGTGCCTTGAAAAAAAAAGTATTTACTCATTATAAGCACGGCACCAAACTAATTTTAATTTAGGAGACATGGATTGCGATTTCTGCATTAACTGACTTTTCCCTTATTTTACATTTTGTGAGTGGGTAGTGTTCAAGCCAGCCAGCTATATAGCCTAGACTACATGTTGGTTACGCGACCCAACATTCAAATATAACTATCTTTCTTGTTTAGGAGAACTGAAAAGGTGTTTTTTTTCCCCCCCCAGAAAACTCCAGTTCTAAGCTTTGATTCAATGCTTTTTGTGGCTTCAAAAGGCAATCATGGTGTTTCAAGCCACTCTCCTCCAGTAAAGAACCTTGTCTCTTTCTGTGGAGGCTGAAGCAGTGCTCTGCGCTTGTTCAGGTAAAGAGGGACAGGGGCGGTGTGGGCGCCACCCCATCCTCTCTCTGACAACTCTATGCTGCACCTTGGCCTCTGAGTGGGCAATATACGCCTGTATCAGTTGCACCACCCACCCAGAGCACTGCATATATCTGCATTTCCATCCACTTAAATGCAAAGTAAAAGTGCACCTTTAACACAAAACAGTGTGGTTGCTGAGAGAGCCCAACTGACATGAGATGGAGGTGGGTATTACTGGAAGGGTGGAAGGGAGACAGAGAGCCAATGCAAGCCGGTAATTCCACAGAATGGCTCCCAATGGAGGAGTATAATACAGTATGTACATGCACTAAACACACACAAAAGAATGAGGCTAGAATAAAACTACACAAACATGCATGCGCACTCACACAACAACCACATACACACACAGACAGCCACATACCATTATGATCATACCCTAATTTTCACCATTAAATTTGGCAGTGCTGTTAATACAAAATTAATGCATTAAAACAGATGACTATCTATGAGCTAAATAGCTATCAATTCTATGAGAGCTGCCAAATTCCCTCTGTGAGAGAGCCAGTGAGTATCTGCCTGTATATTGCTTTGTAATTGTCTCCCTGATTCCCAGCACTAAAAGCTGGTGCGTGTGTGTGTGTGTGTGTGTGCATGCACACGTGCGCGTACAGTATGTGCACTCGACGGGAGGCTTACGCAGGACAGAAAAGCACAAGCCGCACCTGAAACCCACAATGCACCGCTATGCCGGAGCGGCCCTGTCTCCTTATCATATGAATGAGGACATTATATCCTGTGATATCATACAGCTGGGAGTCGAGTTTTCCGCATCGCCTGAGTGAAAATTTACAAGCTACTTCCAAGCGTAAGATGTGTTGATGAATAAGTCAAGTAGCATCTTTGTTATTCAGACACAGTGATGTCATGGCAGCAATTACAGGCAATGAGGTCATTGTATTTCACTCTGAAAACAGACAATGAGATGTGCCTGTTGGGCTGAAAAATACACTCTAGCCACAGTGAACAGAACACACCTCTGTATGGCTCAAATCTCACTATGTGTGAGTTGTGGTGCTATATATACCTGAATAGATTTTTGCATTAATGCTGCCTAATTCTGAAAGTTACAAGCAAGGGTTAAAGGTAGCATTAAATTCAGGGTTAGGCATTTTAGCAATGAAAGATTAGGGTCTAACAGAATGAAAGTAAGTCAATGTACTACCACCCCACCAGCACCGCTCCACACCTCTCTGTGTGTGTGTGTGTGTGTGTGTGTAAAAACTTGTTGGAGACTTGGTTCTCATAAACCTGGACGCTGGGATTCCCCTGGAAGGTAGGCAGGTTGTTTAGCAGAGGGGAAAGCAGAGCAGAGTCACTGGAGTATGTGAGTACTTGCAGTTTGGCCTGTGATTCCCTGTCCGCCAGCAGCAGGAACAACAGCCCCAACCACAGAGGCCCCACCGGGTGCCAAGTTCAGTGGCTGCTTTGAATTAGCCACTGCAAGCAGCAACATGCCTGGAAGTTAGGTTTGTGGCTAAGAGGACTGCATGTTCCAGGGCCAAACTGCATACCTACTTGCTTTCTGTACCTCATCCCCACCCTTATCCTTTCCTCTCCTCGGTCTTCCTAACCCCCCAAAACCACATGCCCCACACCCCCCTGCCAACCTTGTGTCTCCAAATCTATAATGTGCTAAGTTGCTTCCTCTACTGCCTTGCTGTAAAAATGATCCATCACTACCAATGAATAAAAACAAGCTGCATATTTGTCTCTGGTAGGGAGGGAGAAACAAAACGGGCCTTTTTGTCATGAGGGAGGGCGGCGAGGTAAAGATGAATAGCAGTAGGTGTCCTTAGAGAGGATGGACTTAACGTGGGTCTATGAAACAAAGTAGCCTGGGAGGGGTCATAGAGACACTTAAAGACAATGCAGCTCTTGGTGCTCCACTCCCACCACTCTTACTTACTTTAACATTAAATAAAGCAATAATTATTGAATTCCTTTTGAATGAGTAAGATGCTAGAAAGTAAACAATGGAAACATAATTGCAGAGGCAAGGCAATCAATGCACGCAGTCATTTGGGCCATGTTGATTGTGTAGGCTGCTGCTGTATGTGCTGTTCTGTGCTGTGCTGTGCTGTGCTGTGCTGTGCGTGTGTGTGTACATTTGTGTAACTATTGCAAAGCTACGGCGAGGGGAGGGGAGCGTTGTGACAAGAAGCTGAATAATACATTCTCACATACACAAGCACAAAACAAGAGTTGGGTAATCCCTCCTTCAATAATGACCTAGGGCTCGAAACAATAGCTCTCAATCAGCTGATCAATGTGTCCACATAATTCATGGGCGAGTCACTCTCTTTGAGGAGGAGGAGGATAAGCAAGCGGGCGGTAGGGAGATCAATGCCCTGTGTGGTGATAACGAGCCTGGGCCTATGCCCACAGGAGCCCCACGCTGGCGTCCAGGGTCTCCCTCATTAAGAACATTTGGATAGGCATGGCTATACATACATAATGTGCACTTCTAATCGCAGCCAGATAAACACATTTCACCCCTTCTTAATGAGCCAAGCTCCTGCTTTTGTGACACACAGCATTGACTCCGAAACAGGCAGGAAATGATGTCAATCCCCAAAAAAGGAAAAAAAAAGGAGTAAAGCAAATTAACAGCAAGCTGTTGCCCTCCTCTTTCAGTAGCTAATTAACAGCTTAACCTCCTGGTGCTTTTATGAAAGCCATGCTGGGAGGAGCTTGCAAAAATTGCAGTACAATAAGTCTGCCTGCAGGAGGCGACAGCTGGGTGGAGCCACAGGGGTACCTAAACAACTGTTACAGCCACTTGATGACATCTGCACTGGCAAGGTACCATCTGGAAGCTGAACAGGGCAATTCTGGACCTGCCCTGGCCCTCCTCTCCACAACAGCCCACAGCACTGTGTCAACAGCACAACCCTGCATTTTGGACAGCGGTGGCAGTAATTATTTGGACAGGACTGTGGGAAGAATGCATTTCCATTCTCAATGGAGACATACTCCGGGCTGAAACGTTCAGAAGTATTTCTAGCTTAATTTTGTCTCTCTAATGTCCGTGAACAATGGAGCCATCAGTGTTTTATTAACACACTTCCGATAATGAGAATTAATGCCACAAAGGCTGAAAACAGATATTATGGGTAGCAGCTGTGCTGACGTCTAATACTCATGGACTGTTATGGCTGTATCGGTTAGAAAATGCGATATGTAAATCTGTGTCCCCCCGAATTCTATCCTGCATAAGCCTACAATGAGATTTTCACAGGAGGGATAGAGAACAAGTGGGTCCATGGAAAAACCACACCTGCTCTCAGCACCCGCAGCACCACCTGAACCTACCCATAGTCCACCCAAGTATCTGAGGCCTTCCTCACAAACACACAAAACTGACTTCGCCCAGGAGCTACTGACAAACCACTCCCTTTCTCCCAGGTAGGAAAATGGGCCAACTGATGTAACTCTAAACCATAGCCAGCCTACTATTCCACCAGCTGGGACCACATTTGGATTGCAACTTTAAGTAAATAGACCCCTTCAGAGTTTGGAAACAAGGATGACGTAGAAAGCTGTGTGTGCACTTTGGAAGCAAACGGCAAAAAACGAGATCCTCTGTCCAGTCAACTCTCTTTATCGCCTGCAGGCAGAGTTTTCTCCTGTTCTTTAAAAAGAACCAAATCCTGATGGAATCCAGCAGAATTTCAGATTTTGGCGGGCTGAATACCGATTCTGTCAACTGTACACACAATAACATGACATTTTCTGATCTGTAGCAGCCTCCATCTTTTTAATGACATTAACTTTGAACCTGTCCATAGGTGTTGCAAAACTATTTTCCAGGGCTAGATGTAAATGTTTACACTTGATGAAATGTTAGACTAAGGAAGCCTTAAACTATGAATGAATCTTTGACTCCCACGTGAATCCGAAGAAAATCTAAGAAATGTATGAATCTAGAATGTAGACTAGATGTTAATGAAATGATTGACTACCTACATCTGGACTCAGCTGCACAGGTGATATCTGATGTGTTAGTGATATAACGACAGAGGCAGCACAGTGCCCACACAGCTGACAAGAGACTCTGACACTTCGCTGCCTCACATTTGTCACTTTCCAGCCACACAATGGCAGCGCGGCCTTGTGACAGGAAGCTTGTCAGGTGGAGGTGAAGGAGAGAAGAAAGGGTGGAGAGGAATGAGCCGTAGGAACGGGAACGGGTTGCAGGGCTGGGGGGCGGGGGGTGCTGGATTAAGATACAGACAAACAGCACTTGTGATGATTAATGCAGTCAGTGAAAATTAAATTCAGAGCAGGAACATTACCCAAACACAATTAGTCTTTGAGAACAAACATCGCACTCTGCCCTGAATGCAGATTCATTGAAGCCATCAGAAGTCAGAAGAACTTAGTGATGTTCTGGGGCCTGTAATGCCACCTTGTTGGGTAGCAGGACCCAAAAAAAAAGCCCCTAAATCTACCAGTGGCCACAGAGGTGGCCAAAGCCATGCTGACTGAACTGTGGCTCTGCCCTTACTCTTACCTCGAAGCCTGTTGTTAGGAGCTGATCCCCTGCTCCACAGTTTCTCTGACGTAACTGCAGAGAGCAGATACAGAATACAGTCTCCTCAGGCTTGTATTATCTAGCTTTCACCTCTGGCATTCTCAGTTTGGCGGTGTAAATATTTCATTACCACATAATTGGTTGCTGCTTCAGGCTACGCAATAAGGCAGTGATAGTTGTAACACTGTATGTTTTCTCGCTTTCCTGTTCTTTTTGTTTATATATAAAATTCATAGAGATGTGGTTTGGGGAGAGGGTATTTGAAATCTCAGAGAGGGAAGTGTTTAGTTGTTAACACACTGCCCTAGCCCCAGCTCAAAACACACACCAACTAATTAAGAACAGTGATGACGGGCTCAGCCAGAGTCAATATTTAACCCAGTCTTAGCTCAGCTATCTTTATTAGCAGCACTGAGCTGACAAAGGGACCAACGCGGCCTTCGAGTGGTCCTCTTCCTAAAATGAAAATTAATGAGTGGGGGTTGAGTAGAGGTGAATATACGGAGTGAGTCTATATGTAGGCTTATTTGCATGGCATATGAAGTACCTTGTTGGAGTGAAACCGCTGTTGAGTGTTCTTCAAGCAACACCACACACCCACCAGCTTCACCTGTCAACTTGTCCATGCTAGCAACTAGAAAGCGGCACCAACTTAAATGACCTTCTCATAATAAGAGTCAAAGCCTGCACTTTTGTGCTAGGTGGTGAAGAATACATCAGCTATAAACTAGAGATTAAAAGCTAAACTGTTTTAAGAGGTATATCAAGGCATACAGAAAAAAATAATAGCTGATATGATTTGTATTATGAAGAGTAAGATGTATGAAACTATACCGCATAGCTCCATGTGCCATGGGTCATTATGCAACAGAAACTCCACCCACACATCTAATAAAACCTTGATTCATTCTGTGGTAATAAGGGAAAGCCTTTACTTATCAAGACTAAGAAACCTACTATAAAAATGCAGAGAAGCAGCCATACAGCCATGCTCATGCCCCTAAGCAAGACCAGCATTTGAATTTGAATTCATGGGGCCTATGGCAGCCTCTAACCTGTGCCCGCAGGGAGTTGCTGCACTTGTGTTGAAAAATGGTGCTCTATGAAATACCCCCCCCCCTTCCCATAAGCACAACCAACTCTATTACTAATACATACAGGCCCTGGTAACACAGATTTCTTTGCAGGGTCATTTTGTCGGACCTGCTCATTAGCCATTGGAGGGGGGGCATAACTACACTTTCCATAAAAAAGGAAACAAAGTGCTCATTGATCAGGGTGATCAATTGAGGATCAATAACCTAAACCCTCATCATTCCCAGTGCGGCGTAATTACAGCTGAGATATGGTCGTCATCACTAAAATCAAACAAAGACCAGACTAATTGGAGGAAGCCTATTGCTTTGGTCATGTTGGCAAAAAGCTTTTGAGGGGCTCTGAAAGATGTTTGATGACCGGTCATTGGAGCCTCCCAAAATAACTGCTCATGCCATTAGCCAGTGTCATCATAGAGGTCATTGTGCTGGCTGCCAATTTAGGGACATCTAATACAGGGCACAACAACGTACCATGCCTTCTCATGTAACTTGTGTGCAAGAGTTGTAAGATCAAATTAAGCCTCTTTTTTAATAGGAAAACTTGTGATTTTAATTTATTAATGCTTTAGTGGAGTGCCCTTATTACACCATTTGTTGCTGACCTCCCTGTTAAGCATTGGTTAGAAAAAAAGATGTCATTTTCCACTCCACTGCATGAGCAGTGTGAAGAGACTTGGCTGGTACGGCAAAGAGGCGGGCCTGATATGAAAGGTATAGAGGCTGGCATCGCAGCCAAGCTGCCCTCACTGGCTACACCATACACACTGCTCAATCGTGCAAAAAAAAACTCAAACGATACTTCAAAGGCTACCACTTTTCTCCTTCCTGTTTATTGATTAGGTAGAGCTCTTGTTCAGTAATTGTGCAGTAAATCAAGCATGGTGAGCACTAATCTCAACCCCGGGAGGAAAGTGTTAAAGGTAAAACCTGCTGAAAAGTGCATAATTAAGGTGCTGTGTTCAGCCGGGAGAGAGGACACACTCCTCCCTCTCACATTTCTCACTTTGCTGCCTGCCTGCGCAACCAGAGGCAGCAGGGAGTGGGATTGGCAGAAGAGCAACGGGAAGTGTATACAGTTTCTAACCACCTCTCACTCCCTCCCTTACTCTTTCACTCTTTCTCCCTCTCAGTGCATTCCCAACCAAAGCGCCGGGGGCGCCATGCTTGTAAAGAAACCACAGCCCTTTGAGTGCCTCTTGTATTTACAAACGGAGGTATGTTGGAATCAAAGGCATTACCACATGACATAACACATTAAACAGTTGGCAGATTGAGAATTTATTGACTGCATAGATTGTAAGTGAGGTACACAGGAATTCTGCCATTGTTGGATCAGTTTAGATAGCTGTATGCGGTATGAGAGACAGACTTACCTAGAGCAAAAAATAGGATAGTAGTCCACTGCGGCAGCTCCCTTCCCTTCCCTCCCTTACCTTGTCTTCCTTCTGAACAGACAACACACAGCTCAGGCTAAACTCCAGGTGGAGACAGCTATCACTTTCCCATCAACTTCCTGTTCTTGTTTCCCCTCCCTTCTCTCTCTCCACTCTCTCCCCCTAAAATCTAGCTTCAATTTGGCCTTGTGTAAAGCTGCACCACTTTCTTCATCTTATGAACCAGTTAAATCTGCAGTTCTCGCTCTCCTGGATAAATCTAACAGCTTTTCTTTTTCTCTCCCCATCTCTCCCTTTCCTCTATCCTCCTCCCCCCAACTCTTTCCCTGTGTTGCTGTTCTGCTTAATCTCACCTCAGTTTTTATTTCACCCTCATCAGCAGGGACCTAAAAATAAATGATAAATGGAATATGATATTTTAAAGTCTTATCTCTTATCTGTTCTTACAAGGGAATAATGGGGTAGTTAATCCTGCAGATCCTACTCAAATTGATTAATCAGCACATGCGGACAATCAAATAAATGATTAATATTCCCCAGTCCTGTGGTCGGACAGTTACCCCTGAAACCATCAGTAATAATTCAGTAACCCTTCCCAGACCACAGGCTGCTGCTAGTCAGCCTCACTCAGCATCAGTCCTCTGATGTTCCAGCAGGACTTTGAACTCTCTGCACAGAAACTCAGACAGACCAGGGGGAAACAATCTGCAGTCTACTCTCTCTCAACCCCTCGTAGAAAGCCTGCCTACCAAGTCAGGCTCACAGTTCCAACACAATAAATATTAAGGAGAGGAGGTATGACAATACGCTCTGCCAGAGGTGCTGCTCAGTATAGAAATATACTTTTACATTATCATGGAAGGCTATGACTGCACATGTGAACCCATGTTGTGTATGTAAAGGCCATCTCACATCACAATACAGAGATATAACACAGAGGACAATTAATGTTTACATGGACTGAAATGTTCCAATATTAACCCGACTGAAACAATATTTGAAATAAAAAAATGTCCATATAGACAGCAAGTTCTTATTACCTTATGCCAGGTAAGATAACAGTTGGAGTGAGCAATTCTCAGATTAAGACTCGTGTAGTATTTCAACTTCAGTCAGGTTATTGAAGGGTATTTTAATCATGTCTACACCTTAATCGTAATATGACATCTTATTTGAATTTCTGCGGCAGATTACAACACATATGACAACCCAACGGCTTGTGCTCTTCTCGTGATTTTTATGTTGAATCTGTGAACTCAAACTTTGCAAGAGATGCTTAATATTTTCTGTGATATGGACATACATCAAGTAAGCGTTTGGAATATGAATGGAATAGCTGTCTTATTTAGAGCAAGGCCATCGGATGGATTATTTAGTCCATGTAAACACAGTCACTTAGCAAAAAAAAAAATGAGGTGGATGCAGAATCAGCTCACATGTATACCTGAGCTGCTGTGCTCTGTAGGTGGCACACTACAAAGAAAATAGTGCCATCGTCTTCCTACAGCCAATGGACCAGATGTCGCCGGGCAGAGAGACAGGCAGATAGAGAGACAAGCTGTTTAGCAGGAGCTCTCCCAGGCCTCACCCCATCCTGCTGATGGACAAAAGGGGGGGGGGGGTCTCAATTGAAAAAAGGCCCTCTTTTCTCTCCCATTACCCGCACTGGTCTCCCTCCCACAGAGGTCAGCGAACAGCCGTCTTCATGGCCCTCCTTGCATCTGCCAGCTAGAACTGTTATTAATCAGGGAGAGGGCCAGAGGCAGCACAGAGTGCCTCTTACTCCCCCACACTTGCACCCAGGCAGGGAATGAGTGGTGGGGGAGAGGGGGGCAGGGTAGCGGGGGGTGGGGGCAGGAGGTAAACACTGCTTGTAGGTGTGGAATGTCTGCCCTACTCCCAGACTAGTGGGCCTAGGGGTGCTATGCCAATGGATGTGTGTTTCTCTGTCTATACTTGGACACACAAAGTGCGAGTCTCCGCCCCCTAACACACACCCCCACACCCTAAAACACATATGTACACCTCTGCGCTGGCCTGCCGGGCCCGACAGTCTAATCCCTTCCTCTCTACCATACAGGAGACTTGGCCTTTGTGTCGGGTCTGACCGGCCGGCTGCCTGAATCAGCATGTGCAGCTGTCCGCCCTCCGCCGCTGCTCTGCCACACGGCAGCCTGCCATCGCTACAAGCCATTTAAAATCCATCTAAGAAGCCACCGGCCTCGGAGGAGTTTACACAGGCTGAGAGCAGGTTGAGTTTTAGCTTTAACACATATCGATGGCCTTTAACTAGTGTTTGAGAGCCTTGGAGGGTAAAGCTGTGAGAACTAGACTCACAACTGGGGCAAGACTGAGCTTTAAACCGTGAGAGGCCATTCAATACCCTTGCCAATATGCCTTGTGATATATAGCTTTGTATTTAATAGGTATGAGCATGGTGTGTAGGGCAGTGTCGTGAAAAAGCCCCGGTTTTATATAACCGTTACAGTTCACTTTGATCTCTTCTCTTGCTCCACTGTTTATAAATCAGCCACACAAATATTTATGAGCGGAACGAGGAAAATGGCTGGTCTGGTTTGTATCTCTGCCCTCCTTCCCTCCCTCCCCTCTGTGTTCCCTCCCTCTCCTTGTGGCTGATGTGTGGATGAGGCCACCACAGACGCAGAGCGAGTGTATAGGCCCCGGGCCACATCCATCATATCTGCTCTGTCTCTGGCTATTGTGTGGCCTCAGAGAGGGCTGACCCAGCCAAACCAAGTAACAACAGAGCCGCTGAATTTGAGATGAATAAAAGGAAAAAAGCGGCAAGAAAAGAAAGGTAGCATCACAATCTGATAGCACAAATGAGCAAATCTCATTGGTTAAACTTGTGTGTGTTTTACATGCATAATCAAGTGCAAAACTCTGCATGTTGGCATACACCCCCGTGTGTTGTGTAAGTGTGTGTCTGACTAGTGTAAGAGTAGTTCATCAGTAACAAAGCTCAATAAATTAATATGGCCATGTTCAATACATAGGTCTATTGCCTGTCGCTGCCTTGTAGCTCACCTATCTGCTCCTGCCTACAGTGCACACAATGGGACAGGCTTAGCACTTCTGGATCCATACACTTTAATTGCTCCCCCCAGCCCTGACCTCTGGACCCGATCACTCTCTGATATACAGCATCTCTATTAAATTGGGAAGTAGGTAAATATTCTTCTAATGACCCTCAGTTCTAGTGACACCATTGAAAATGGTGGGTTTAAAAAAAAAAAAAAAAAAAAAAAAAAAAAAAAAAAAAATCAATCCCCCCCCCCCCTTGTCCTTCGCTGACTCTATCAGTTCCTTTTTATCTGATGTTTAGCTCCGAAAATGTGGAGGGAGATGGAAAAGAGTGGAGTGTCTGTTCTCACGTTGACCAGGGCAATGGGCTTCACCGGGCGGATTTTGGTAATGAGAAGATTACAGAGCTATGCTCAAAAGGAAATATCTTTTGAACGGCATCTTGACTGTCCTTCAAGGAACACATTGAGTCTGCCGAGCCAACATAAAGAGCCGTGCAACCTTTATCTAAATTGAACAAAATGTTGATCCCAGAATCTAGACTCTAGATAATTTGAAAGATAATGGCGAGTTAAAGCAAGAGAAGAGGAAGAGGCAAACTCCACCAAATGCTACCCATCTCGTGGTGTGGGTGCAGAAAAGAGAGGGTTGTTATGCAAGTCTGTATGCGCTTGTATATACAGTATATGTGTGCTGTACAGTAAGAGCTTATGTAAAGTATGTGTGTATCTGTGGGCAGGGGTGGGTGGGGGTAGAGTGGGGATAGTAGTGGTCGACTGGCTTGTCGATCGATGCAGTGATTGGCAGTTAATGGCTTTTCCTGTTCTGCCTTGGTAACCCTGGCCTGATGGCTGTTGCTTCTGATCAGAGATGGCAGATGGTGTTTGATTTTCGTATATAAACCCCTGACTTTGTGGAGATGGCTTCATCATGTTTAATGATTTAAAAGTTAAGTTGAATACTGGGAATACTCCAATGCTGGAGCTCTCATTTAAAAAGCCCTAACCTCCCTACCAGATGTAAGGACTGCTCTCTCATAACTAAATGTACCACTCATGGTTACTATTCTGCCATAAGCCACTCAGATCTTTAACAATAAATTATTACAATGAACTAGTACACTAGTTTTTTTTCCCACTTTGTTACCCAGCCTCATGCCTTAGTTTATAACAAAAATCATCACAGGCTGCTCAATCACTTAAACTACCTCCTGATCTAAAATGACCCGTCTAAGAATCCCTAGGATCAAAGATTATTCTATATCCCAAAAGACCTATCACTAAATTGTTTCATTCTGTTCACACAGCCAGTCCCCAAAGACAGAGCAAACTGAAAAATGAGCCTAGGAAAAAGGAGGAATAGCTGAAAATGGAGGAAAATTGAATGATAAGCTCCATTTGGTGTGAAAGATAGAATGTGTTTAAACCCACTTTACTCCAGGAAATCAGAGAAAAAACAGCAGGTCCTCAGATTGTTTTTCATGTACCAAGGTATTTTGCATTTTTAGGCTCCTCATTTGACCAATCTCAGCTGTTTAAGACCTGAGGCTATTTGATATTCCATGAACTCCAGTCATTTTGACATTTCATTTTCGCAAAGGTTTAAAGGTGCCAAATGTAGGACTATGAAATGCAAGATCTAGGAGATCTTCCTCTCAGACATGTCTCATATGTCTGAGAGGAATTACAAGGCTGTGCATTTCTGATACACTAAGAGTAAATATATTTAAAAGGAGACCACTCCTTTTCCCAAGACTTTAGACATAAAGGCTGAGCCAGTAGGGGCCAGGAGACCAGAAACTGAATCCTGCCTGAAAAAAAGTGGAAAGAATGATTTGGCAGTATGGAAAGAGCCATCTCCAATGCTGCTGCAGCACTCTCCACATCCCCTATAAGTCATCTGTGAAATGATGTTTGCAAAGAGCCGGTCTGAGACACAGGGAGGTGCATCCGCACACTGGTGAGAACAAAAGCAGGGCTTCCATGTGCATGTGTGAGATTTAGGTCCCGCTGGGACCTGCCACTGCGTAAAAGTGCACTCTCGGCCCTGCAACGTCAACAAATAATTATAAATACCTCCTTTATATAACTTATGAAGATGTTCTCGCCCTGTACAGCATGCAAATTAAATATGCTGATAATTTGAATTATTTGCTCGCTAGTTCACACTTGAACTTAACCAGCTCCCAGAGTTTTCATTTACACAGTAGCTGCTCAGACAGTCCTTATGGTTCAAATTATTTCAACATGACTATTCCAACCTAACAAGCATAAATTAAGGAAATTCCTATCTAGTGACAGAGATAGGCCATCTGAAGGAAGGATCCAAGTTTGAATCATTCAGCAGTCCTTAATTTTAGGCCTAGTGTTGATTGAATGTGGTGACGTTATAAAAAAGAGTTTGTGGGGCTGGCAAGGAAGGCGATGAGGGATAGTATGTGATCTGGACGTCAGCCTAGGAGTTCAGTGGCTGTGGAGACTTCCTCTGCTGTCTGCCTCTCTGAGGAGATCTCAGGGGAGGGAGAGAGGCCCTCTCACAGGACAGCACAGCTCTGCAAATCATCCCGAGATTGAAAAGGACTTTATAAAACACAAATGTGTGAAACTGCTTATGCCCAACAAAGCCTGCACATCTATCCTTTACTTTTCGGAGGCTCTGGCTAGTTAAAAACAAAAAACAAAACAAAAGAAAAAACAAAAACTAATCAATAACCACAAAGAGTGTGACCCAGAGGCATGCCACATATATACGGAGCAGGGTGAGGTGATGGTGAGCCGTGATGATAGGCGGGGGTGGTGCTTATAGGCATGGTAGTTAAACTTTTGTAACACAGCTCTGTCTATTCTGGGCATCAGTTTGTCATGAGGGAATGTGAAGGCCATAAAGTGTCAGTGCCCTTGAGAAGCTAAAGAGCAATCATTCTGTCTCTGTCTGTCCTGCAACAAGTTTAAAGTAGAACACAGGTGTACAAAGAAGACACCAGTGGGAAAGATAACATTTGGGAACATTCCTTGGGATAAACAGCATTTTTTATTTCCTATATTCTTCAATCTGACGAACCACTCAATGGTCGTGATTCTAAGACTACGCCTTTGTCCGCATCTCCACCCCTTAAATCAGTGACTAGTCATGAGAATTCATACAAGAGATTTTATTCTCGCTTTCATTTTTCATTTTCATCTTTCCATTTTATCCCTGTTTTTTTAATACAGGAATAAAGGGCATGATGAGAAAACAAGGTGCAAAATGATCTTTTCCAGAGGCCCCAATAAAAACCACATGACACCCTGGGCCACACCGCTTAATTACAAAAGGATGAAATCTTTTCGTCTACATCTGGAGAAAATATTGTCCGCATAACACTGATAGATTTACAGCTCCCAGTTCTAACCCTGCACTCCAGCACACAGCAATTAGGCAAAACATGGATGGACATTCAGTGCTGTGAAGTTTGGGAAGAGATGACTACTCTATTCCGGCACTGCAGAAAAGGCCTTTCAGTCCATTGTTTCAAAAGTTAAATGAAATTAAAACTTTCTCTGGAAAACAGGGCTCAGTAACCTGGCCAATGTTTAATTTAACCTTCACTAGTAATGTTGGTTGCTGAGCTGCCCGAGGTGTCAGTGGCGCCTGCAAAGAGTCAAAAGTGTCTGAAAAAGCTTTCCACTACTAGTTCAAGTTCAACCAGAAAAATGTAACTTTGCACTCGGGACCTCAGATGCTGCAGATAGCTAAAACAAAAGCAGCAAATGCTTTGCAAACCTAGGTGCAAGCACAAGGTTTCAACACTATAAATAACTGCTGCTCGCTCAAGACGCATATGTAAATCTGTATCATCAATCAAGCATAGGTGAGTTTGATCGTCCTTCCCATTCACTTTCCACCAAAGGACAGAGTTGTCAAGTATAAGTTGCATTGAAGAAATTAAATTTTCTTTACTGTAAATATAGCAGATGAATTTGCATACATACCATTTTACATTAAAATTGCTCTGCTTAACCCTTCAAACAACCATGTGGATTCACAAGTGGAACACTACAGCAAAGGGAATGAAATTATAACAGTCAGGGCCACATATCCATCACTCACTAAAAGCAATCTGTCCCATGACTCTACTCTGTAGGCCAAACCCAAACAGAACAGGGGTCCCTGTGTGCTCATCCTGGTACCTAAGACTCACTTCTTTCTCCTCATCCATCTCTTCACCCTACCTTGCCTTCATCTACAGCTCCACTGAACACAGACCTGAGAGCCGAGTAGTTTTGTGGCCCTGACCACTCGGAGGCCATTAATCTGGTGGCTAAGCCACTGATGTATTGATGGCACTGAGCCGGTAAGCCTGCCTGCCTCTCTTTCCATCCTTTCAGCTTAGGAGCCACATAGATCCACTGGAGCCCCTCTAGCTTCATCAAAGCAGCATTTACCTGCCAATTGCCACTGTTAGTCTTTCAGGTGCCGAGGCCATCGGTTGCCAAATGTATTGACCAGTGGGCAAAAAGACCTGGGAAAGACTTCACTGAAGTCATGATAGACAGAGTCAGCCTGCCTAGATGGCAACTCATTTCACTGCATTTTGACCACAAAATACATGCTAAGTTCACAGCAAATTACTGAGACTGCTGATTAAATGAAGTCCTTATCTGGTCTTTTTGAAGACAAGGCAAAAGGCATGCAATCTCTCTGGCATCTCGGCAATGGGGGTTGCATGGGGATGGTTAAGAGATAGCTCCATGACTGATATGTCTGTAATATCATCTTTACAAGATAGAGGCTGGCAGTGCCAGAGTATAACACTGATTAGATGATAGAGAGACCTTCTGGTCGGCATAAGCACAGGGAGAAGTTCCTGCAAGATGTAATTGTCTTCTAAATAACTGCCCCACCACCCCCAATTCAATTTAACGGGAACTCTGATTCTACCATTTGTCATGATTACAAAATTTACACAAAAATCTTTAACGTTCTGTGTGCTTACTAAGTGAATAAATGAATTAGCATGTTAACAATACGAGGGCCAGTATATTTCCCCTGAGTGAGTTGCAAGGAACTCTTGACAGCGAGCCGTAGAATAAAAGAGTGAGGAAGCAGAGGAGAGCTAAGAGAGAGTGGGACTGGGGACTGGTGGGGGGTGCAGAGAGAGGATTTGGCTCAGGAGAATGTTTAGTTTTTCACCATGGATGGATTAAAGATATTTAACCTTAAGCAGAGCCTCATACAAGACCACCCACTGACTTGCTATCTGCACTGGATTGTTTTGTGGTGATGAGTATTTTCTGTGTCTATTAATTTTGTGGAGACAAAAAATAGGACAAATGGGTAGGAGAGGTAAAATAACTGAGATAGGAACAGAGAGGAAATGGAAGAGTGAGAGATCTATGATCTGTGTTGGGGTTGACCAAGTTACTATTTCTTGTCTGCAGAATGGGGGAATTGGGTAGGGTGTAGGAGCCGTGTATCCACACTGTACATCACTCCCTGAAGTGTAACCCCCCTCCCCTCCAAAAAAAAAAAAAAAAAAAAAAAAAACACAGGCCGCCAATCTGCCTTTTCTGCTGATCAGGCAAGAGATAATAGGATCAGTGGCTTCCTTGCACACTGGCGGGAGCGTGCTTCACTGCTCTTGTCCAGTTGCCCAAAAGAGAAAAAAGTCAAGTCAAAACAAACAATCATTAACACAATAACCGAGGAACTCCAACTCCCAGCTGACCCTGTAACAAAACATCTCACTCCCTTCTCTGGCCCTCCCCTTATGGTTCTGTGTGATGGAACACAGAGAATGCATCCCTATCTCAACTACAGCCCCGGGATACAGTCTCTGATCTGTAATGCACTGGGCCCTTTTCTCCCCGTATTCAATCTAACTCTGGCATTTGTGGTAAACAGCTGGTGAAAAATAAGCTGGAGAGAGAGAGCAGCCTTCCCTGTCTGAGCACCTTCCTCTCCTCCCTCGCTTTATTTCCTTCGCCCGCACTGTGCAAACCCCAGCAACACCCACAAAGGGGCAGTTGCGCTTCCAATCAGCAGCAGTAACAGCAGCAGCAGCTGTGCCACGGGTCAAAGCCTGGCCCTCTCCCTGGCCTTCTCAAGAGGTGGGAGCTGGAGGAGTTGTGAAATTCCTTATACACTGCCAAAAGCTTAGCCCTGGAGCCCCCCCTCCCCGCCGCCCGCCACCCCGCCACCCCATCCCCTTGCCTGACAGCCTGTTTCTCCAATCCAAACCCATTTTCTGTTGTCAGCCCCTCCCTCGCTGTTCCACCCCACCCAGCCACAGTGACTGGAGTCTGTTTAAGGTAGGAAGCCAGAGTTCACTTCCCTGCAGTCAAAGCCACAGACACAAAGAGGGTAATGGGGGGGTTCTGGATCATAGCCGTGTTGACGGAGGAGGTGTTACCGGGGGCCCGCACAGAAACTTAAATACTTCCTTTATGTGACGTTGTGCCTTTGACCGTGTTGTACGTCAGTTGTGCAGCCCTACACCACATGACAGTATAAAAACTGCACTATATGTACAATGAAAATGATACAATTCGCTATTCACAAGTCCAATGCTGTCTACCAGGACATTTGCTGAAGGGTTTGCTCTGTGTGTGTGTGTGTGTGTGTGCGTGCGTGTGTGTGTGTGTGCGCACATTCACACACTTGTGCATGTGAAAGGAGAGAATGGGCTGTCTCCCAGGATGTGCAGTGAGCGCTTTATTAGAGCGGTAGTACCAGTAAATCAGAGCTCAGCTCTTCCTGGAACTGCTGCAACCTTTCCCACTGAGCACTATTACTGAACAATCATAGGCCAGCCATGATAATTAGCAGAGTATCTCTTCTTCCACCCCTCCTGTTGCCCCCCCAAACCTCCCCCGCACCCTCACCCCACCCACGTCTGTCTCTCCATCCTCATCATATGCCTCTCTTCTTCGTAATGTCTGGTGGGTGAGTGGGTGAGTCTCCGTCTGTCTCGCTCTCCTGATGGGACTGAGGTTGGTTTAGATTGCTGGCTAGATCAAAGGCCACGACTGATCCCAACAGTGCCTAAATGCTTCTTTGTGACTTCAAATTACGCTCTCGTTATTTGACTGTAAAAGATACATTCTTGTTCTTCAGCTGGGGGGCGCAACCACAGTATACTTGTTCCCATAACTCCATGGTCCAAAAGGATTTTCTTTCAATCCTGATAGTTATGATCATTAATGGAGAGGTCATCGCAGCTTGCATTCCTCCGTTGGAGAGGCCAGTACTTCTGCTGAGTAGGATCATCACTGAAACACCTTAATGCCTTTTCATGTAACCACTATCCCTTCATTTACATTACAGCCTCTTATCCTCTATATGTTTCATTGTGATGATTTTCTCTCTGTAGAGTGTAGACATTTTCTTTCCTCAGCGCTCAATGATTCAGTTGGATCACATTGAAGGGGAAAATAGAGCAGGAAATCTATCCAAGATACATATGTACTGTACTAGTTAATGGGTCAGCCTGGGCTCCACTTAACACTGTGTTAGTGCAGTTAAAACTAGAGAACATATGATCTAAAGCCCTGCTCTCATAGGTAAGGGATGCAGACAGTGTGTGTGTGTCTATTCAGAGAGAGGAGAGAGAGAAGTTTTGTACAGTTGTGTGTGTGTTTAATAGAGCGGGACCAGGACAGAGGGAGGGGTGTTGGGGCTTTCTTGGATAAAGATTCCCCATGTGATAGTGACGGCACTTTCTTCCTTTCTTTCCGTGGCCAAGCGGCATCTGGAGTGGATTTTGTGCTAGCAGACACCGAGGAACATGATTACATTCGGCTAACTGCGCTCTAACTGATTATGCATGTGCCAAGCTAATGGACTACATTTGCAAGAGGAAAAATAACATCCAATCAATCTCAATTACCGCCGATTGCACTGGCCCCCCGAGACAAGGAAGGTAGCCAGCTAACCCCCCCACCTCCAATGCTCCTCCCTTTCCCCCCCCAACCCTTGACTGGAAGCAGAGGCCCGGGCCTGGGCCTGACTTAGGCCCACCCATCCTGTCTGGCCAGAGTAGCTGTGGCCTGGGAGTTGGATTAGTTCCACTCATCTCACCTCCATACTAGCACATAGCCAAGCCCATAGCCAAGCCCTGAGGCCTGCTGCTAGTGGATAAGGCCCATTGTATTCTCATAATATGTATGTGGCTAACTGTAAAACGAGAGTGGAAGCTGGTTTGTTCAAGATGAGGAGAGAGTCCCAGGGGAGAGCTAAACATTCTAAAAGCATACACTTCTGGGGTTATCGGCATATAGTTGCATCTGGTCGTACTTAGGAGTGACCATTATTGAAGGGTGGGTGACTATCGTGCCATCACTGGAGCCACTGCAAACCCCACAGCGCATGGGAAAGCGAGAAGGTGAAAGTTCGCTCGAGAGCACAAGGCACGCTGCAGAAAGGCAGCGCTCAGCCTGGCTATCTCTCAGCTGAGCACAAAGTGCAAGGAGGAAGACGGCATCACCCCCTGCTGTGCGGCGGTCCATGCGGTCAGGACGACTCGCTGGATCTTTCCGTGGTCTTTTGGAACATTCCAATACATGGGTGGTGGGGCTGATATTTTTAGAAAGCCCTAATATGGGCCGCATACCACAGACTCTCAAATTATCCCATCCAGCTCAGCCCTCAGTTTAAACCTTCCTTTTTAATTCCAGTAATTACAGGCTCCAATTTATATGGAGCCGTGCACACAAAGGGCCTGTTTAATGCAAACCAGTTTGATTTGGGTGAAGTGTCCCAAGGATCTCCCACATCTTACAGCTGTTTATGCTGACTTGATGATTTATTTTCTACCCCAAAAGGTTAAAAATGGTGCTATTTGCATCAGATTTCTCTTGGGGAGGAATAAATGAATGGCGATTTTCCTTTTTTTCATCCTCGCATAATCGCCAAGCCGGGTTTGCAGGCTTGCGGGCCGCTGTGGGTTTGTGCCTGTCAGTTGCTCTACCAGGACTGTAAATCCAATGCAAAATGAAAACTGTGACATGTCAAGCAGGGAGCCAATGCTGCCAAGAGGCCTCACAACCATGTACTTGTTATCCGCCTAATCACATTTGTGGTCATGAAACGCAGTATAAATTCTTGTCAACTTGTGAACATCTTTGTTTCGGAGTAGCGTGGGTCCGGGATGATGAGAGCTTATGAGGACAGTGATGTTCTGTGGGTGAGAGAGCAGGTAATTTCTGGACAGATGCACTCTCTCTTGCTCGGGAGATCAATTGGTTTTAAGAAGTATGGAGCCATCTTAAGAGGCTTAAGTCATGAAAAATGATCATGCCTGGATGTGTTGTACATATTTAATCCCCCACAGCCTGAGCAGCAGTATGACATATGTCTCTTCTCTCCTGAAAAGTTGGGAGGAAAAAGAGAGAGGGAGAAAAAAAAAAAAAAAAACATCTGTCTGTTTCTTTTTACCTTTTGGGCTCAGCAAAATGGAAGGCATGTAGTCTAATATAAACTTCTCCCTTTCCTGTGAGACAAAGCAAGTCTTTCCCTCCGTGGGGTTGTGGAGTTGATGCCGGAGCTTGTCTATTTTTAGTGAGGCAGAGTCATTGACACGTAGGCCACCGTAAGTCCGGTAGGTAAGGCCAGGGCAGGATGAGCACAGCCTGGGGCAAGTCGAGCACCGTCCGACTCTCTGCTTCCTCTGCCTTCCCATCGGAGCTCAAACATTCACACACTATGTTGTGTATTATTTTATGTTAGACTTTAAAAATAGCCACATATTCAAATGCACGTCCTCTTCCAGCCCTGCTCTACTGTAAGCCGCAAACTGAGATGCCAACCTACCATCAACCCTTAACCTTTCAAGAGGGTCAGGGGATGCAGGAAGTGTTAAAATTAGGAGCCCTACATCACACTTTCCCCTTTAATGGAGTGTGAAGACATACGGCGGTTATCTATACGGTCTCTTGAACACCAAGGCCTTATAAGCCTTATAAAAATGAAATAAATGAAATGAAATAAATAAAAATGAATAAAAAAAAAAAAAAAAAAAAAACATCAATAGTTCGGGGGAAGTGCTCATAACACTGGGGTGGTTTCAAAGACGCAGGCTTTGTAGGGGGGTTTCGAAATGGGAGCGTTTCACCTCACTTTTTAATATGATTAAACACACCATGGATAATGCCACACGTTTCCACGTGCCTTTTAACACCCTGTTTGGCAAAAGCAATTCAAAAGATGCAGAGACAAAAATGCCAAGCAGTGTAGTTTAGGTTTGTTTTGCCCATTACTTTTTTAAGACAAACACTTGAAAATTGAGTGGCGCTTTACTATAAAAAAAAAAAAAAAAAAAAGGCAGCATCTACTAGCATGAAGGCAAGTGTACACATTGCAGTGCTATGCATCAGAATCTGTGGGTGTGTAAATAGTGTGGGCTTACAGGGAGTATGTTTATGTCTGAATATGTGTGTGTGTGTTGTGTGTGTGTGTCTGTATGTGTGTAGCTATGCCAGTTTGGGTAAACACAGAGTGGTCGCAGCCACAGACACACAGGATAGGTACCTAAGTGGAATCAGGCCTGTTAGATTTATGGCCATTTGTGTTCGGAGAGTGTTCATCCATTGGCTATTATGGAATGATTAGAGGAGAAGGTAAGCTCCAAGTCCAAGCAAAAATCAATACGGCTGTCGAGAACGATTCAGCCTTCCCGCTCCGAGGAGTATTAGCACCAACCTCTGTCTCCTCACACTTCTTCATTCCTTTCCCAGAGATTCCCCCTTACGCCTCCAACCAGCCTCACCTGCCATGTTCTTGTCTGGCAGCAGTGTGGCCCTGAATTCTCTATGGCTGCTGGGAAGGCAAGGGTTACAGAACAAAGCTATCATTCATGCCTTGGGGAGAACAGCTCCGTTAGTGGTGTGGGAAAGGCACCGGGACCTTCACTGTGTGCTGCGGAGGAGTATCAAGTTAGCAGGGAGAGGGGTGAGGGACACTTTTTACCATGTGTGCAAAAGTGACCACAACACAAGAGGAAAATAAACACTCCATGGTGTAGCACACAAACATTTTACTTTTCCATGTCTTATTACAGCACCACATGATGGCCTGATGATCTACAAAATGCATCAATATACAGTGGCGTGCGCATTGTGTGTCGCTTCACTTCCTACCCTAACGCTGACATTCTCCTGGTTATGAAATGGAATTCTGGAAGGGATCTAAAAATGATTTAAACATTAACAAGAAAGAGCAGAGTTGCAGGTGGGATCGACTCACCTTGTAGAGTTTGAGGCTAGCCTCATGCGGGAATTGACAGTGTGCATCCTCAGCTTCTCCAGGCTGTTAGTGTAGTAGTCGCAGGCATTGCACTTCAGGTGCACCGGATTGCCGATGGCCACAACTTCAGACGCCACTCATTCCCCTTGCCCCCTTCTTTGATGTGGGCTACCAGCTGGTACTTTTGCACGTGCTTGTCTGTCTTGCAGTGCAGTTGGAAGTTGGCCTTGAGCTGGGTGGTGTAGCGGCACAGCTTGCACTGGTGAGAGTCGCCCACCACAGCCCGCCACTCCTCTTCGGTAGGCTGCGTTCAGCTCCCATATGCATGCCGAGCACATCCAGGTTATCAGTGGTGAAGTGATTACACACAGCGCACTGAAAGAGCTTGAGCGAGGGGTCGCTGGTTTGTGACAGGCTCTCCCCGAGGGTCATCAGCTCTTCGGACACCAACTGCCCTCCGCCAGTCGCACGTCCATGGGGATCTCCCCCTACTAGAGTGGCCAGGAAATACACGAGCAGACGGGAAGACAAAAAGAGAAGAGTAGAGAAAGGCGGACAGTGTTTAGATGGTTACATAAACACAGTGACAACCTGATTCAAATTCAGCTTTCATGGATTACTTAACTGGACATCAATTTATTTCCCTTTGTGTTACATTAACTTCTTTGGACGTAAGGAATGATGTAATCTTATACGATGGGTAGAAGCTTGGTGTTTTCCAAAGGAGCTCTTGGTTTGAGCCTCTCTCAGCATGGAAAGCATCTCAGTACCGGAAAGGTGTGTGGCTCAACTTTCAACAAAGAACCGATTTTGTCTCAACAGCCAAAGTGGATTTGCTCTCCAGTCTGATACCCCTCGGAGGATAATGCACATGCATGTATATGTGCCTAATTTTATTAAAGCTCGGTTATCCCGCTTTGAGGTGGGAAAGAATAAAGCCTGGACTTTTCCACAGGGAGCAAAAATTCGCACTGCCAGAGTATGGACTTACACATAGCCCTGTTTGGAATGGTGCACTTTCATGGCCTGACACTAAATCAACTCCAGGCCATGAGCTCTGCAGAAAAAGAAAGTTATTTTATCATTACTGGAGAACTAAAGAGTTCCCAAGCACACATTACTGTAAATCAAATCCAGCGCCCTTGTTCACTGAATAATATAAAAAAAAAAAACCACTGCTCTGTTTGGTTCTGCCTCTCTCTCTCTCTCTCTCCATATGCCTCTAAATCAATACAGACACCTAACAGATTAATCCTGCTTGGTACTGAGTCTAAACGATGGGGTGGGAAAAAAAGGCACGCATGCACGTATCCTACGACACAAGCCATAGAACTGATGTCTATACAGTCTGGGAAGCTTGGCTAAAAAACCCAAAATGCTAAAAAATGAGGTAAGAGTGGCCAGGAGTTTTTGCCTTTGCTTGCTGATCTTTAATCTATCACTGCCCAGACTGAGCATGCTGGCTTGACCCCGCCTGGCTTTACACTAAATTAATTCCAGCAGCTCCTTTTTATTTATTGCTGCAGTATGCAGCCTGCTCTCGGACTTTTCTCCATTACCTGAGTTTTTATAGCCAGAAGAGGGAGACCTTTGAGAAGCCCTCTGAAATCACTCACAGACCTAGCTCCCCAGTCATAGCACCCCCACCCTCTTCTCTCTCTCTCTCTCTCTCACACACACACACACATACACACACACACACACACACACACACACACACTTCTACCCCAGTCCTATCTTTTTCCACACCTTACATCTCTCCTCTCTCATTCCTCCATGGCTCTCATGCTCCCTTATGTTGCAGACTCCATGATCCAACCCAGGCCTGGATACTGTTGCTCTCTAAATACTCTCATGGCTGTAGAACATTCAGTCCAGTCTGTGATTTGTAGGGCTACATAAGTTTTGACATGAGTTCTTTTGTATTGAAATGCTAATATTGTGAACGTATTGATGTAAACCTGTGTCCATGTTCGGAAAATGTCAGGGATGCTAGTCTGGAAATATTTCACTTTCCTGAAACATTACAGGTTGATATAAACAGACATCAATAGGGATTTTTAAAACTTTTGAAATAAAAAAAAAAAACATCCAAGTCTGAGTCTTTATACACCATAACCCTGGTCCTTTGGTCTTATTCACTTTCCAAGATTAGCAGTTGCCTGGCCTTGCTGGATTTTCTGAGGGCTATGTCTGGCTGCTGTCACACTGACAGAGTATAATAGACAGCAAAGTCAAGCACAAAATGTCTAAAAGTCACATCCCCCTCCCTTTTATTTACTCTCTTGCACTCTCCCTTCCTTTCACTACAGTAGCTGAGTCCTAGGCAGAAGGATTACCAAGAGGCTGAGATCATATGAGGTCAAGATTTGTCATCTCTCTCTTTGACAATGAACTCACAAGTCAAAAATCCACTGTGAGGAGGAAAAAGAGCTAGGCCGGCGATGGATACATCTAAGAGCATCTCCCTGTCGAGCTGCTTGGTGCGCTTGCGGTGGAGACTGACTGAGCGTTGTGTGTCATTTTGTAGCATTAATATCAGAATGTGTGTCTACGGTGGGTCAGAGTGTTCCTTAAAGCGTGACTGAGGATGACAACACTGTAGTTTACGGGCCCAGACTAATGTCTCATCATTGCCTCCCTGTAACATGCTTATTAAAGCTCGCCTCACAGGAAAATGAACCAGATGGCAGAAGAGGGAAAAAAAGAATTAGTCACAGCAATCAATTCTTGTTCGTGTCTTTGAACTGGCGACAGTTAGAGACAAGTCTGTACAAACTGTGGGGATGTAACTGGCACGCCAAACACTCCGCTATGCTGCTGAATTACCCATGCTGGGCCCTCTATCCTCCCTTCTTTGACCAAGATAAAATTTATGGCTGCAATTACAAAGTTGGGAAAAAAAAAACGTGGAGAACTCCAGTGGTGGAGTTCAGCAGCAGTTTGGGAATAATGACATGAAAAGGCTGAGACTGGCTGCCTGAGGGACAAGGCAGGGAGTGGAGAACACAGAGCCTTGGCCCTCTAACTCACACAAAGCTTTTGTGAGCGAAATAAGGTATCACAAAGGGACATTCTCAGCTAAAATGACCCAGATATGGCGCCACAGAATGAGATGTCCTGTTAAGTAATGCGTGTGTGGGGAAAGCAGAGAGAAAGAAAGTGTCTTAAATAATGGCATTGTCTACAGCCTTCTGTGTATCTTTTTTTTTTACCTGATAGCTTAAAATACGTATATTAAACTATATAAACATCAGCCTTGAGCACTAGCAGCTGTGAAGTGCAGGCATAATAGGAATTGCCTGCATACTGTCATATGTACAACACACTTTATCAGTGAGAAAAAAAACAAAAGGGTGTCTGGTATAAGCCCAGCCTCTAAACTTTGTTTTAACTAAATCACTGTTTCACCTCCCCCTCACTTTGCCTCAGTGGTACTCTGCTTGTAGAAAGGGAGAATAATATAAAGTTTACAAGCACAGGCGTACGTAAGGAGGAAGAAAGAGAGCTGCACAAATGGAAGGAGAGAGTATACTATGGAGTGATAGTATATGTATGGAAGGGAAGGCAAGACTCAGGTGTTCCCGGTAACATTTTGTGTGCTGTTAGCTTTGTAAAAAACTGGAATGTTTTACGTACAAAATACTAAATTTGGGTTTAGGAACAGGACCCAGAGGTGTACGTTAACAATACGTATCCAAGGAAATATTTACTTTATTCACTGAATAGACAAAAGTCAAGCCTCTCCTTTCAATCAAAGCTGATTCTTTGATTTTCTGTCATGGCATAGTGTTTAATCGCCCTTATGAACCCGCCCTGATCAAAGGTACTCACCTAGCGCAGGAGCCAGGGCGGCCATGTTGGGATCCAGGTGGAAGCTCCCCATCAGAAACTGGGCATCAGCTCCAGCAGGATCCATCTGAGACCCGGGGGAAGGGTCATGTTCTGGGTCAGGTAGTATTGGTAGAGCTCAGCCTCGAGGGCGAGGGCATAGCACCCAGGCCCAGTCGGCCATGCTGCATCTGGGTCACGTTCTGCTGGAGGAGCATCATATTGTGCATGTGCTTCTCGCTGGTCATATGGATACGAAGGTTCCGTGCCACGTTGGTCTCATAGTCACATACCTCGCACCGCCAAGTGGGTTTGCTTTTTGGCTTGGTGGGCGAGGGGGCCCCACACGGTCCTGCCATATGGGTGGAGGACTGCGTAGGGTGGTGGTGAGTAGGGTGGTGGCTGCTGGCCTGGGTCACAGAGGGGACCGCCACCACTCCTCCTGGGGCATGCCCAAACACCTGCTCCTGGGCAGATCCGATGGAGCCTCCGTTCTGCAGCGTCTGCATGTTGTTCAGGTGCTTGTCCGACTGCATGTGGATGCTCAGGTTGCCCTTTGTGGTGGTCGAATAGTTACACACCTGGAAAACATGTGGATTTTTTTTAAATGCCGTAAAGTGAATTGTTACATGCGTACCTTGAACTATTACTTACTATTTTACAGCTTAGGACAGGATGATGTACCTTATTTTGAAATACACTGATGTGAATCTATGGCGGAGGTATGCATTTTCACATCAGAATCATCAACTGATCATATTTTTGTTACTCAAGAATTATTTAAAATGTACAATGCAGCAGTATTAGAAAGAATTTATATCTGATGTAGACTGTTTTAAAAGAAAGCAGCCTGACTTGATACATTCTTCTCCTGGAAACATCTGCATGTGTCACATTATATTCATACTCCAGTCTTTTTTTTTATTGATTTATACTATTCATGTTTATAATAAAAGCAGTAGAATTTTGACTAAATTTACTTATTTTTTTGCGTCATATGGAGAGTCAGTGATCTGAATAGAGGACAAACCTGAATGAACTACCAGTGGTGTCCTACAGTGACGTACTGGTAATTGAGTATAATTTTTATTGTAGTAGCAAATATCACCAAAAACAATAACATGATATTTGCCTTATTGCCCAGTCGCATCAGTTTAAATGTGTGAGAAAAAAATTACATACGTATATTTCAACCCTCAAAACATGTATCATCACATATCTTTTGTACATACCTCACAACGGAAGGGCTTATATCCACAGGTATAGCTCTCTCCACGAGCCAGACGAGGGTGGCTCTGGCCACTGCTGCAGTACGCACAGGAGCCTCCAGAGTCTGGATGCTTCTCTTTCATGTGGGCCTCCAATGTCTGCTGGTACTTGTAATGCCAGTTGCACTTGGGACACTTGAGTGTCTTGCATGAGTTGCGTGAGTGCATCATAGTCATGTGACCACCCAGAGAACGTGAAGAACCCAGAACGGTGTCACATTTGGGGCATTCTACCCCACTTCCTCCGCTGCCACCAGGACCGTGGTTCTGGGAACACTCGCCCATCCCCGTCATGTCACAAGAGGCCCCTGCGAGGGGGTGGGAGTGGGCATGGGATGAAGTGTGGAGGTGATGGTGATGGTGGTGCATGTGGTGATGGTGCAGAAGGGCCCCGTTTTCCTCCTCTCCCTCTGCCGGGCAATCATTTGGTTCTGGAGCTGTGGCACTATCTCGATTGGCACTTTCATCAGCGGCAGCGTTGGAGGACAGAGGCGAGGAGGAAGTGCCAGCAGTGTCATCCTCGCTCCCTCTGACGGCGGCTGCCGCCATTGCCATAGGGACAGTGGGCCCCTGGCAGTTAAAGCTCAGAGGGAGCTCTGAGGTCCTCCCCCCACCATCTGCAGCCAAACCCTCTTCCTTGACAGAAGAAGTGGAAGTTGGGGCTTTGCTGTTGACTGTGGAACTGACTGCAGAGGTGCAGGCAGAAGGCTGGAGAGCGCTACTAGGCATTAATAAAGGAGATTTGGAAATGCTTTGGTTTGAGACAGCCGGTTCCCCCACTTCAACCCCGCCGCTGCTACTGTTACCACTACGGGCCACTGCAGTGCCTCTGCCTCATCTTCCTCCTCCGCTAACAGTTCCTCTTCCTCCTCCAAACCCCCCATCTGGCCTGACAGGTGTGCCTTACTTTCATGTCCCTCTGTGTTCCCGTCCTCCCCCTTGCAAGCCCCCTCTTTCCCAGCAGGCCCCTCTGTTCTCCCTCCCTGTTTGGGCAGGGCGCTGGAGTCTTTGGCAGGGCCTGGGGTTGAGGTAAGAGTGGGTGCTTTGGGAATGCCCAGGCCTCCAATTGAGAGGACTGAGCCCAGTGGGGTTTGCTGCTGTTGCTGCTGCTGGAGGCCAGAGTCAGCATCTTTGTTCAGGAGGGCCTCGCTGCCCCCATTGCCGTTTCCAGATTCCAGGTGGACACCACTAAACGTGCCATAGAAGCTCTGGCCAGAGTTAATGGGGAGCAGGGAGGGTGGTGGAGGAGAGCTCTTGTTTTTTGGTTCCAGGAAACTGATGAGGGGCTCTTTGTCCTTCCCAATGCCCTGGATGATGGCAGATGCATGCTTGTCCCCCAACAGCCGCCGCTCGTCTTCACACAATGTCATACGGTGATCGTGGACGGCGTGAGTGGCAAAAGAGCGCGCATAGCCAAAGGACAGCTTGCAGAGAAAACACATGAGAATGGGCTTACCCTTTCCGTAGAGGGCCAGCCCATCAAATTTGGAGAAATCCACGTTGTTGGGAACATCTTTGGATACGCAGGACTTCTTGGCAGACCCGTCGCTGTTCAGGTAATCCTTGTTGCTTTTGTGCCGCACATCGAAGACACGGAAACTGTGCAGGACAGGACTGAGGCCTGCCAGGGTTGAGGTATTGGGGAAACCTTGGTCTGAATTGCCAAACCACTTCCCGAAGGACGAGGCTATGTGGAAAGTGTTGATGATCTGAGGGTAGACTGAGGATGAGGTCCCAGCAGGTTCCCCGGTTTCCCCCACTGGTGAGAGAGTTTGTGGGAGCAGGCCAGGGTTACCGTGCCCCCACCCCTTTGGATCAACTGACTGAGGCTCTCTACAATGTAGCCGAGCCATCTGGCTGGTAGACTATCTCTCCAGCCAGGTTCTCCACATCACTACTCTCCTCTTCCTCCTCCTCCTCCTCTCCTCCTCACTCCCACTCTCAGCTGTACCCACGCTGTCGTGTAGGTTGCTGCCGCAGAAGAGTGGGCATTGCTCCTCCCCCTGGAGTCATGGGCACCCCCGGGAAGGGCTGAAGACTTGGGAAAACAGCTGTCAATTCCATTTCATCCAAGTCCTCTGATTCTTCCTCCTCGCCAAAAGCTCACTTATCTTGCTCCTCTTCCTCAAGGCCGTCTCCTCTGGGGTGCAGCTGGCCTGTGCAGAGCTGTCACTAAGGGCCTGGGGTGATGTCTTGTTTGGCTGCTGTGCTGCTGCTGGGGGCTGTGGCTCTCTCACCCCCTCATGAGTCGCACTGGGGTTTTGGGGCTGAGAAGGGTAGGGAGCCGAGAGAGACAGGGGGTCCAGGGAAGGGGCCTGTTTGTGGAAGGGACCTTTGAGCTAGAGTGATCGTTCCAGGCTGTGGTGGTTGCTGCTGCTGCTGCTGCTGCTGCTGCTGGGAGGTGGTGGAGGAGCCGAGCCCATGTCTGTCCCAGAAACCACGGGAGACTCACAGCTGTCCATGCTGATGCCTACATGAGGCGCTCATCGCATCCAGGCCTGGAGAGACACACAGAGGGTGAGATAAGAGGTTAATGTTGTAATGGAAATGCTGAATGACAACACACATACACACCGCATTTTCTATGTCATTATTCTACAACAAATGCAATGCATTCTTGTATACTAATGCTTGTACCGATAAAAGAGAGATTACACCAGTGATAGCTTTATGAAAAGAACATCTATGTATAGAAACCTACACTAATGTATGGCGCATTGTGTGAGAGACAAAAGTCTGAGATATAATTGGAAAAAATGTCACAGTGCTCATTATGCTAGATTAGGTACTTAAACACAATACCTGAGACAAGCACTAATAAGCCGTCCATTGATTCATCTTCCTGCCATATCAGGAAGGTACCATCTTTTATCTTCACCTTCCAAACAACACCCCTAATCTTACATTCTGCAAATCCTACATCCGTTTTTAATTAACTTCCAGTCAGAAAAGAGGGAGAAACAGGCTAACTAATGGATAAAATAGATTCATTGTGAGATAATTAGGACACTGAGAAGCCACCCATCAGCACATAGTACATTTACCACAACCGGAAGAAGTAGTGAAGAGTTCTGATTTTAAAAAAGCAATGTTTTTTTTTTTTCTGAGCCACCTCAAGAAAAAAAACATGCAAATTTTAACATTATTACAATATCAATAGCATCACTCCTCTCTCGTTGTGTGAATACAAGGTAGCATATGATACATGCACATTAATAGATAGACACAAATAGACTCCAAAAAGAGCAATAAAAGGCAGAATTTTCTATGAGCCCAAAATATACAAGCTGGGTTGGGACTTCTCTGCAGCTGTGTTTAGATCTGGCATCCAATAACCTCTATGCTCAGCCTGGTTTCTAACACTCCAGCCATCCTCCGCTTCTGAAATAATAAATGGGAGCTGAGCTTTCGGGAGCCGGCCATGCCCCGAGCATCTGAGAGGCCCAACACAGGCCGCAATTTAGAGCGCAGAAGAGATAAAATGATAGTGCGAGATACTGCTGAGCTAATAATTTTATTAAAGGGATGCAGCCAACATTGATTAAAGGGGGCAATCGGGCTGAAACCAATAACTCTGGGCTGCCCTTTAACCCGCCAGTGCTGAATATTACATGAGCAAAGTTTCCCGGCACCAAGCGCACCGCCATGTCCCGGCTGATTAGCACATTCACTGCTTGCACTTGATTTATTTACTTATTTACTTAGGGATGCAAATTTCAGCTGTGTATCAGAATGGAGTCACTACCCCCACACCCCCAACATATTAACCACTGATGGCTCGGCCTGAGGGGAGAGATTGATAATGTCTGTCTGCCTCTTCATGAATGTCTGATGAAGCTCCCCTCCCACACAACATGCATCCTGTAGCTCAGACCTTTCCAGCCTATATGCACTTATACAGCAACAACAATAGGTTCCCCTGCTTAGAATGCACCTTTGCATTTGGACTGCAGTGAAATAATAACAGCTGGGGGAAAAGCACATTACAACCAAGGTAATAAGAAAGACAGGAGTTATATAATAATAAAGTGAGGATTTTTATTTTAAAATGCAGTTTTAATTTGATCAGAGTTGTTTGACTTGCAAAGAGAATGTACAGTGTACTCTCATATAACTGATGACAGGCATTTTCTGTCAGCACGGTCTACCTGATTTTATTGTTTACACTCCACACAAGCTAACCCTGATGACCTCTGCCTTGCTTTGCATATAAAATGAAAGATATTAGGCTGGCTGGCTTATTAACAGGATTGCTTTATACAGCCAGACATAATTTAGAGCTGCCTGCCATATTGAGTGAGGGGATACTAGCCCTACTGGTCCGTATTTATTATCTGCTCCATTAATAAGAGGCTATGAGCTCAACAGCCATTTCACACAAATGGACTGAGGGAAGGGAGCGTATTGCAAGAAAAAAAAAAAACTCTTGCCACAGTCAAACAGACAAGAGAGTGATTCTTTAAACCAAAGGCACCTGAATAAACTCCACAAAACTTGATTAAAAAAAAAAAAAAAAAAAAAAAAAGACAGAACATGTTAAGTGTCTGAAAAACTGGCCATGCAGTAAAAAGTCTCCACATGTCCCGTCACACAGAGCATTTCACACCTGTTCCTGTAATCTGCGCCATCAGCCCCTCCTCCAGATTCCACTGCCTGTCTCAACCAGGCCCGCCAACACTGGGCCCACATACTGTACAATCAACTCGTGCTTAAGACGGCTCACTCACAATGACCTCTAAAGTTTTATGCCTTCGTCTTTGCCTTGACGAATCCAGAGTGGTTACAGTGCACGGTACTGTAGGTATGTACACATCCTTTCCCATTACTGCTGTAAGATACCTGAAGCAATTAGCAGTTGACAGGAGAGTAGGATGACTCCTGATCGGTGCTCTGAAGCCAGCTTGGTGTGTCCGCTGCTTACAGAAAACAGGATTGCCCTTTAAAATCAAGATGGTCTAATTCAATAACCTGCAGTGGTTACTGATGAGCAATGGGATTGTCTGGAGTCGGCAAGTCGCAGATGGGCCGACTGATATAACGCTCTTTGTCTCTAGGAGGTCTGCCTGGCTCAGTGACACCTGTTTAAAGCAGGAAAAGCTTTAATCTCTGGGAGGCACTAAACAAGGCTGAGAGACAGACAAAGAGACGCGGTCGAAGACAAGGGGAAGTGGAGGAGGCCCGTGTCTCTGGGTGCTGACTGTGTAAATAACCACAAATCAAAATGATGAAGCAGGCAAGCAGAGGTGACTACTGCTGAGTGGTAATATGCAAGGTTACATACTGTATAATGCAAAAAAGTTGTAATTTTCTTTCACATGCAGGCACCACTGCTGACTGTACAAAAACAAGAGATCCTGCCGGAGCCTCTGCCCATGTGTTCTACTTCTGACTGTGGGCCCACTGGGTTGACAATAAGCAGGCTGTATGCAGCCAAAACAAGCCTCGGCTCACAATAAGAGATAATCAGAGGGAAGAAAAGACTGGATTCCTGAGCTGCTCTGAGGGAGAGCATGCCGATACACAGAGTCTGATCATAGGGCTCACGCTCCTGCTGCCATCTACCTAAAAAGACATTATGCCCAGGGTCTTCCCTCTCTCTCTTTCTCTCTCCCACTGAAAAAAAAAAAAAATGAAAAGCCATATTCTACCTCCTCCCACCACCGTAACAAAGAAGATAAGGTTCAGCCTCCTGAAAAGGCCTAGGTCCTAATGAACCCTGTCAGAGAGTGGGTCTGGATGTCATTTGGTGGGGATGGAAAATGAGATAAGTTTTTATTTATGGGTCCTTTCATTAGGTGGGATTTACCGGCCGACCGAGGGAGGAATTAAAGGCTAAGGAGCCATCTGATTATAAGCATGCCCAATCACCTGCCTGGAGGCCTGGACTTGCCTCCAGAGGACCCAGTTCTCCAGGGTCTCCAGGGGAATTAACTGTGACCCAGCCCCGCCTAAGGATCCTGCTGGGCTATGGGTGGGACGCAGGCCTGACTCTCACTCTCATCCACAGCAGCATTCCACATAATGAAAAAAAAAATAATAATATATATATATATATATATATATATATATTTTTTTTTTTAAAGCTGCCACTTACACCGCCCAGAGGCCCCCTACAATGCACCAGACCCGATTTGCTATTGTCCTTCAGTGATGGTGCCTGTCTGTATCTGGTCTCTGAGCCATCACAGAGCCTGGCCAGCCACCGCAGGGTAAGGGGCGCTTATTGGAAAATCAATGGCGTAAATGCTAAGCAAGTTACAGGAAGATGTGGGAAGGAAGGGTTCTTATTGATAAAGCAGGGGAAGGCCTTTGATGTTGCACTAGGGACATGCTCATTGATGGGGGAACCATTGTAGTCCTCGGGCAGAGAGAGGCCTGGGCTTATCTCCTAGGTTTGTCCCAATTAATCGCCAATACGCGCATGCATGCATCTCACTATTTAGCTTAAGTCCACTTTAATGCCTGACATGGCCCAGTAAATTCGGGTTTTAACACCGTGCTGTTACGCTGAGGGCATTTACATCTCTAACACTGTATTGCAATTGTCCCTTTATTGCTCTCTATGCTGTACATTATCCGCCTAAACTAACCGAAGCCTACTGGACTACACCTAATCCAAAGAGCCGAGTCTCACGTAAGGAATAAGCGTCCCAGGTGAGAGGAAAAGTAAACTGTTGTAAATCATCGGTTCCTAACCTGGAGGTCAGGACATACACGGAGGTGCCAAGATGATTTGCTACAGAATCTCCCCCCAAAAATCTAACACTATTCACAAATTTTTCATCACGTATTTCTTTGTGATGAATGCTGTCTTCCTGCGAAATAATTAATAATCAAGGAAAAAACCAGTGTGCAAGGTGAAAACACAAATCATCCTGTGTTGCCCGAGATCACCACTCCATATATTTACTTCGCCACGGGGCTCCAAGGAGGCATTGTGTTTTTTGGCTGAAAAAAAGGCTGACAACCACTGCCATAGACAGTGCACTGTGATGAATATATTAGGTACATGGAGAGCTTGTTATCTCTGATCCCCAACACTGTAAATCAGAAGTGTCCAATTAAGCATGTATGGTTGCTCCTTGTGTGCTGTAAATATTCTGCCTACCCTCCTTCTCCTAATGCAGACATGAGGGTGCTACAGTGTTGCTTCAACTGAAGGAGGCAAAAAGTCACCTCAGGTCGATGGCACTCAGCCTGTAAACAGGGCTTCCCGTAAAATCAATGATCTTCAGTAGAAGCTATCAGTCTGTGGAACAGAAATAGCCGCGGCTGTGTTGAGTCTGAGGCGGGGAAGAACAGTGCTGCGCGCGCACGTGTGTGTGTGTGTGTGTGTGTGTGTGTGTGTAGAGGCTGGGAGTATTTCTCAGAGAAAGCAGAGCTAAGGCATACCGCTTCTGTCATGTTACAGCGAGTACAAACCTACAGGCGTGAGGTACAAGCCTACAATTCCCAGCATTCATCACTTGGGGATATTCTTGACGCAGGAAGTGCATGAAAGAGATGAGCGCTGCAAAGAAATATCACTTGCAGCAAGAATATCCTTGCTGATTACCATATGAACATACTCAAATACCCCGGAGGCAATGTGTTGATTGTTTTTGTTTCATAGCATTCAATTTTAGCAACCACTCCGCATTAGCAACACTGGCCAGAGAAGGTGGAATTGATTTTTTTGTAGTATCAATTTTTGTTAATAGACTTGAAAAATACAACCTTGAAAAATGATTTTACCCTGTACACAGCACCATCAAATTCTGCTAATCCATGCCATGTTGAAGAATAGAAGGGGTGGTGGTGGGGGGAAATAGTGATTTAACACAAAGTAGCAGTAAAATCACAATGCAGAACTGCTGTTATTCATACGCAAGTGAGTCGGAGTAAATGATCCGATCAGAGCTCAGCTAACTACCAAAAATCCTCCAGAAGGGATTTGCACATGGCACTGGAGTGTCTCCTCACTTTTGGAGAGTCTGATAGAAACAGCATGCTGGTGTAATTAGAAGTAGTTAATTAGCTGTGGGTTAATTACTGGGTTCTGCGGAGTGTTGGTGAAAGAGCTGGTGGGGTGGCAAAGCAAGGGGAAGCAGCGAACACACAGCAGGAAGCTCCCAGTCTCCCGCCAATTAGCAACCAGCATGGGGGGGTGTGTGGGGGGGGGGGAGGCGGCTGTGGTGACGAGGAGTACAAATGAGAGAAGGCTGCCTTTTCACTCAAACCTCAGCACAGAGGGCGAGAGACACGGAGAGCAGACTGAGTAGATTCAATTTAAATATGCATGCTGTTAGACATCGCCTTTTTTTTTTTTTTTTGCCTCTTGTTGTTTTTGTAAAGTGCATCATTTGCCCAAAAGCCACACTGCCAACTTTACAAACATACTGTGAAACGAAAAAAAAAAAAAAAAAAAAAAAAAAAAAACAGAATCAGCCATTTTTTATTTTTTTTTTTATTTTTTATTTTTTAAATGTGACCTTGGTCTCTTGACTCCCGAGCAGCATGCGGGTTTCTGCAAAATGTCAGGTTAAGAATGAAAGAGACTATTTTAATAACTACAAAAATAACTTCTTATTGCAGCCGCCGCGAGCTATCTTTCTTCATTTACAAACCATACTGAAAGACTGCACTGTGTTATTTTCCTGTGCTGTCCCCGGTGGTTTGCTTAGACACAGCTTTGTGTTTTATAAATGCATAAATTATCCTTGGAATTAAGGTATTGATGTATAATCGGGGACGGGCTATCGTGCACGCAGTAACGTTCCCCCCCCCCCCAGGCAACCCGGGGCACAGAGCAGACACAGTGTACACTAGCACACAGCAGGGCGTCTGTGAAACTTCAAGACAGAGAGAGGGAGAGCGCTGGGGAGAGAGAGAGAGAGAGATTTCTATAACTTCTAGCTGTGACTTTCAAACACTTATCAGATGAGTTAGATATACTTCCACCATGTCTACTCGAGTTGAGACAGACAGACATAGATATTAAATGATTTGCAACAGCCTGACGTGAAAGCTCGCATCCTTTAGCATGCAGTGCCGGCTCTCCCATAGGACTGAGGAAGGACATTTCATACTTTTGTACATTGGTCTGTCTGGCACAAATCAATCAGAGGACACCGCGCTGATTGTGCTCCTTGGGAAGATTTTTAAATACCTGAGTTTCAGAGGTCCATCCGGAAAGACAAACTTCAAATACAGATGTGACTGTCTGTCTGTAAAGTTTTAATGTATGAAGAGAGGCGGGAGAGACAGACAGGGAAAGAGAGTGAGACTGAGAGAAAGAGATGTGTCCAGTGAAAGGGCAGGGACAAGGGAGAAATGTGCTGATCAAAGTCCTCGAAGCCCTAGGTCCTTCATTTCTACTAATTATCAAATCTGCCCCTATTTATATCTGCGGGAAGCAGCCGTTCTCTCGAGAGAGGATGGAAGTGAAATCTGCTAACTGCAGGGCTTTGAGAGCTTCTCTGTTTGCAATCACTCCATTTCATTTGCTCCACGGTAACAGGATGAGGGTGGTAGAGGGGGTTAAGGGAACAGTTGACCACAACTTGTGGGGGATTGTTTTTGTTATGAAAGTAAAAGATAGAACACAATGTACAGATGAGCACCGGACTGGGCAAAATGTGAACCACAGAATCACTCATACTCATACTCGCACAAGGCGCGAAAATTATTTGTGGCACTCTAGTAAACTACTGCCTAACTAGATCACATTCTGCCAGACACACAGACAGACGCACACAGTCATGCGCGCCCAAATACACACAGACACACACACACACACCTTCCAGCAGCACTGCAGTTAAGGCAGACCAACCACAAACACGGTTGTTAAAATGATCAATACCATTGAAATATTAAACCTTAAGAAGCCGCATTATTGATTGGAAGCCCAATGATAAAACTGTTTATTATCATAATTGTGGGGCTCCATGTAAATGTTTTGGAGAGGACTTGTCCAGACACCATGGGCTGTGGCTAAATTTGACCCCCATCCCGCTCAGACCCCAGCTCTGCCTCGCTGCCCTGCCATCCAAAACCCTGGGGATTGGAGGGATCGGGCTGAACAGGGAGAAGTCATTACCACTACTTCTGCTTCCATTAAAGATGGCTGAGACTGATCAGCATACCAAACCCCTGTTCACAGGGAGAGGGGGGTCTAGCTTTGCCTCGCCACCTCTCAGCTATGGTCCAGGCAAGTTGGTTGCCCTGGGATGTGGGCAGAGGTCTCCAGTAGTACTAGAAGCCAGTAGGCATCAGGGCAAAGAGGAGTAAAAAGCGGGGCAGGCCCCAGGCTTCATGCAGGGATCAGGCCCTGACAGACAGAAGGGGGACAGGGATAACATGTCTGTAATCCTGGGCCTTTCTGTGTAATCTGGAAAACAAATACCTTAGCAATGACCCAGTCCCGCACCTGGTAAAACACAGGGTTCACTGGCACCTGGAATTAGACAAATATTCACTGGAGAGCATTCTTAAAGGGACACACTCCTTTTGTAAAAAGGGTGTTGCACACATGGATTAAGTTTTTTTGTTTCTGTTATTAAAGAAGAAAAAATAGCATGGAACGATACCATACATCACACTGACTAAAGGCATATCTATAGTGTAACATACCAACAACCTAAGTGGTTAAGCTGGGACACCAGTTGAGGGTCACTTAATGGGGTATGAGGCAGTATGAGGGGATGAGTGCAGTGACACAGAGGCTCAGTGGTGAAACAACGAGGCAGTGCCACCAGCCCGAGGATTAGACCCAGTGTTTGGTTAAGTGCCTAAACCTGAGTAGGGTGATAAGATCCCTTTTAGATGGCATGTGAAGGCCAAATGACCAGGAAACCTGAGCAATGTGGGTGAAAGCTGTCTAGGGTGACAGCAGAGATCTGGAAAGTCATGCAATGTTATGTGTGGAGAATGGAAACTTACTATCTCTTTAACACACCTCAGAGGGCTGCAGAGTGCTCTCGTCCAATGCACCCATGCATGTGCGCATGCAAATAACATTAATGCACACCCCTGCATGTGTGCAAAGACACACACACACACACATGCATGCACGCGTTCTCGCACGCACGCACGCACGCACGCACACACAGAGCAGGGATTAGAGGGTGAAACCATTCTGTGGAAATGATTTCTTTGCAGAGAAAAAGGCATGAAAGCCAATGGTGACCTGGCCTCTAATTCTAGAGTAGGATATCCTGGATAAATAATTAGAGGGTTTCTTTGAAGACCTTGCACAGCTGAACCATTCACTCCCCACTTCACATTTGCTAAAGTCATTAATGACAAAGATTTAGAAAGGAAAAGCAAAAATCTTTCTGGTACACAAATACTTTTTTTTATGAGGCCTGGCCCAAATTCCTCACTGCTTAGTTGAAGCCCTTATCCTGGGAAAGCTCTGCACCCGTTTTAAACAATAAACCTCAGGGGAGTGTTTTCTTGTTGCCCCCTTCCCCCACTGAATTATGGAGAGTTAATAAAGTTACGCAAATAATATGCCCTGTGTTGTAAAAGAGGAAGTGAACAAGAAGTGTTGGGACATTGAATGTCCGAAAGACTGCGGGGAAAAAAAAACAAAGGAAAGAATGGAAATGAGTCCCAAACGTAACTCTAAAAAAACAAAGCAACTTATCTTTAAGGAATGGAGGAGGTGTGAGATAGCAAGGCTGCCCTGGACGGTTAAAGGGAGTGCTACCTTAACGGATATCACTAACTCTTAGAGTCTGGCTATTCTTGTGCCACACTGGTGTACATCTCCAATTAGGAACTCCTGCTCCCACTTAGCGACAAGCTATTTTTACAGAGACTGTACGGCTAACCAGGCTCCTTCTCATTGGAAATATAAACAGGAGGGAATCTGACAGGTGGAATTACATTTGTCACATCCGGATTTCTTTCATTCCTGACAGAGGGAAGCTCTCCTGAATTTATTTTAGGTTCCACTGCATGCGGGAGAGAAATGCTGTACCTATCACATGCTGAATCAGGTTAGATAATTTAGATAAAAACAAGTGCTAATGGGGGCAGCGTTGTTAGGAAACAGCCCATTGATCGCTAGCTTCCGTGCTGATGATGTGCCTCACCTTTACCGCGGCAGTTTAGAAACAACACACAAAATTATATCTTCACGCAAATTGTCGTCTTAAAACGAGAGCAGAGGTTGCCCTACGGTTTACAAGGACAGGTGCCAAGGCAAACTTTGGGAGGTGACATGCATTCCTTCAGAGCAGAGCAGTGATGAGGAACTGTCAACAGAGGAAGAGGGAAGAAAAACAAAGCGAAAACGACTTGTTAAGTGTGTAACAAGGTGGCCTGGAGGGCAACGCTGAAAGAACTCGCGGCGCTCGACTCGCGAGTGTGCGAGGAAGAATCAAACAAACATTTCTGCAGCGATGCCGAGCACTGAGAGAGCAGACCACAGTGGTTAGAGCCCATTGTGAAGAAAAGGGAAAAAAAAAGCTGCACTTTGGCAAAAAAAAAAGATAAAATGTGACTGAGCAGCTTCCCGACAGCTCCGGTAGTAATCATTCGGTTTGAATGATTAGCCAAATTGGAGTTCTGCTCTAAGCCCTGGAGCTCCAGAGAGGCCTGACTCACCTGTATGGGAGCTGGCAGCACACTAAGCCCATTAGAAAGCTTAATAGCAAACAATGCAGCCGTTTCTCCTGGCTAATGTCTGCCCTGGGATGCTCTTGTAGAATATGCACTACCACGAGACCTGTGGATAGCAGCCCTCTGGGATATGGACTCCTGGTGAAGATTGTATGGCTACGAGGTGTGTGTGTGAGAGAAAGATGGGGCTCAGGCGGAGAATCCCTACAGCGGGGGGAGCGAGAGGGGGCCGGG